>NC_134397.1:235148340-235448340 GCF_050003625.1 Haematobia irritans
AAGGAGCAAAATTCATCCGATCCGGTTGAAATTTGGTACATGTCGCTAGTGTATGGCCAATAACAACCATGCCAAAATTGGTCCACATCGGTTTATAATTATATATAGCCCCCATATAAACCGATCCCCTGATTTGAACTCCGAAGCCTCTTGGAGGAGAAAAATTCATGCGATCCGGTTGAAACTTAGTACGTGGTGTTAGAATAGGGTCTCTAATAACCATGCAAAAATTTGTCCATATCGGTCCATAATTATAAATAGCCTCCAAATAAACCGATCCAAACACAGAAAAATCACGATTGCCACTCGAGCCAAAAATAACCTAACATACCAAAATTTTATTTCTATAGAACAACATGTCTTTAGGAAATGATGTCTTTAGGAAATTTTGTCAAAATATAATTTCTATACAAAATTTTGTAAAAAATTTATTTCTATAAAAAATTTTGTCTAAATTTTATTTCTATAGAAAAATTTGTCAGAAGTTTATTTCTATAGAAAATTTTGTTAAAATCTTATTTGTATAAAAAATTTATTAAGCATTTCATAGCTGGAGAGGAATATTTGGCAAAATCTTCCAAAACATAAAGAATTCTACCAATCTACCAAACAGTAAAACATCTGCCATTTTTGGTAGACTCGTGTTCATAATTGTAACAGGTTGGCTGATAAGTCCCCGGTCTGACACATAGATGTCGTCGCTAGTATTAAATGCATATTATTTTTATATAGTACCAACCTTCAAATGATTCGTGTCAAAATTTGACGTCTGTAAGTCAATTAGTTATTGAGATAGAGCGTCTTTTGTGAAGCAACTTTTGTTATTGTGAAAAAATGGAAAAAAAGGAATTTCGTGTTTTGATAAAATACTGTTTTCTGAAGGGAAAAAATACGGTGGAAGCAAAAACTTGGCTTGATAATGAGTTTCCGGACTCTGCCCCAGGGAAATCAACAATAATTGATTGGTATGCAAAATTCAAGCGTGGTGAAATGAGCACGGAGGACGGTGAACGCAGTGGACGCCCGAAAGAGGTGGTTACCGACGAAAACATCAAAAAATCCACAAAATGATTTTGAATGACCGTAAAATGAAGTTGATCGAGATAGCAGAGGCCTTAGAGGTATCAAAGGAACGTGTTGGTCATATCATTCATCAATATTTGGATATGCGGAAGCTCTGTGCAAAATGGGTGCCGCGCGAGCTCACATTTAACCAAAAACAACAACGTCTTGATGATTCTGAGCGGTGTTTGCAGCTGTTAACTCGTAATACACCCGAGTTTTTCCGTCGATATGTGACAATGGATGAAACATGGCTCAATCACTACACTCCCGAGTCCAACCGACAGTCGGAAGCCGAAGCGTGGAAAGACTCAAAAGTCCGCTGGCAAAGTAATGGCCTCTGTTTTTTTGGGATGCGCATGGAATAATTTTTTTCGAAGGGAAAAACCATCAACAGTGACCATTATATGGCGTTATTGGAGCGTTTACAGGTCGAAATCGTGGCAAAACGGCCCCATATGAAGAAGAAAAAAGTGTTGTTCCACCAAGACAACGCACCGTGCCACAAGTCATTGAGAACGATGGCAAAAATTCATGAATTGGACTTCGAATTGCTTCCCCACCCACCGTTTTCTCCAGATCTGGCCCCCAGTGACTTTTTCTTGTTCTCAGACCTCAAAAGGATGCTCGCAGGGAAAAAAATTGGCTGCAATGACGAGGTGATCGCCGAAACTGAGGCCTATTTTGAGGCAAAACCGGAGGAATACTACCAAAATGGTATCAACAAATTGGAAGGTCGTTATAATCGTTGTATCGCTCTTGAAGGGAACTATGTTGAATAATAAAAACGAATTTTGACAAAAAAAATGTGTTTTTCTTTGTTAGACCGGGGACTTATCAGCCAACCTGTTATATAGCCCCCATATAAAGCGGCCCCCATATTTCAATTCTGGCTCTATAATTACATCACAAAAGTTCATATTGCTTGTAATTATTTCTTCCCTATATATACCGGTCAAGAACTGAATATATACGTATTTAATCGACCTTTCTTTTGTCTACTATATAACCCGCATGGACTAACTTACAATTTAGAAGATGATGTTAAGAACTTTAAGAAGTAATTTAATTGTGGATGACCGTCTTTAGTAGAAATTTCTACGCAATCCATGGTGGAGGGTACATAAGATTCGGTTTGGCCGAACTTAAGGTCGTATATACTTGTTATAAAATTCTTATCGATCCCGATGTGCCAGAAAATAACAATGTTCACATCTCAAATTTTTAGTTCAATATAACTTTGAGTCTATGTCGATCCTGGCTGTCAGTCAAGACTTTTTTTTATAGAATCATTATCAATATTCGTAATTTTCATTCACGGTTTCTCCCAATGATTAGACAATTGATCGCCACTATAGCAATGTTCTATATTTTCAAAGACACATGCGATAAATTTACCCGACCTTTGTATGGCCAGTGATGGCACGCGACATTTTTCCACAGTTTAAGTTTATAATTAATCTGCTATCAAGCAATTAAAGCCTATTTCTTGGTACAATTATGTCGAACAATTGGTGTGACTTTTACTATCTAGTCAATAAAAAGCTATAAATATTAAACACCAACAACAACAACAACAGCAAAGCCACATGCCATTGAGTGCTGACATTGCTGCTGTTAATCTCCAGAATTGTGGAGTTCATATCTAACACTTGGACCCCATTGAATGTAAAACATTGGAGATTTAAGGTAAACATGCTCATAAATCCTTTAACGCATAAACAACATTTTTATGTTAATTTCAATTGGATGGCAAGGCATAGGCATGCAACGGCCTAGGGAATCCAACTAGCCGTGACAGCCAACCAAATCCAGCTAGTCAGTCAGTCGTCTGTCAACCGACCATAAAATCTGGGGACTTTGGGAAAAACAAACTGCGGTAGGTTAATGACTTGACTTCAAGTACTACATAGCTAACTCTCACACTTTTTTAGTTTTTTTTTTATTGTCGATGGAGGAATAACAAATAAACAATCCAATATGAATGGAAGCATTGCGTCGGTGGCATAGCTGGCAAGACCACACACAAACTCCTGCCCAGGGTTATGCTACTGGTCTATGACGGAGAACGTCTTATAGTGAAAGTATTCGATGTCACACAGTTATGCAATAAATAAACAATCAATTGGAGTTTCCACCACAACTTCATGGCTAAACATGGCTGGAAATCGTACCTTGGGATATGAAAACAAAAATATTGGAAATTGAAGTAAATGAGCTCGTGTTGTTTTCAATGTCCATTTCAATGGCACATCATAATTCAAACCCTCGAAGGCAGCAACAAAGCGAAACAAGCAGCCCATAGCACCAATCACTTCACATAAACTCTGCCAAAGGCGAAAAGGAAGGAAGTAAATTCCTATTGAGAGGAAATTCCCAAAACGGGAAGTATATGCAGACAGTTGTTACTGCAAGCTAGAAGTTTGCGACAATAAATTATGAATAAATATAAGATGCAGATTAAAAACATGTTTGTGGTGTGCACATATTCAAAGGGTAACATTGGTTAGAATAAACACGATAGAATCATCTTCTACCCAAATAGGGTAGAGACTATCCCATCGGTCGGATTAGTGTTGACTATCATTTGCTGTGATTCATAGGGTATGACAGAGATCGTCTATCTAGAGAAAGGTAATGTAAACTCGATGCTGAATTGAAGACTAAGGGACCCACTATTGAGAAAAACTCTCTGCTCTTTGCATTCCTCCTAACCATAGTAAAATTTGGATAAGGATTTCCGCCTCGAGGAATCTTTTATTCATATGGTTTAATATATTATGAGATTTGCTGCAAAAGTGTATCGAGTTTAAAGTATGTATACTATGTTAAAATAAAACAAATATATACGGCCGTAAGTTCGGCCAGGCCGAATCTTATGTACCCTCCACCATGGATTACGTAGAAACTTCTACGAAAAACTGTCATCCACAATCGAATTACTTGCACGGATGAAAAAAACTGTTTTTCAAATGTTTGGGTGTAAAATTATAAGTTTGGAGGTCTAATTTTTAAACACAATATTTTATGTGCAAGCATACAAAGTTCATAAACTAGCATAACATGTTTGGAACATATATGTTAATATGTTAGAACATATTATGTTTGGGACATAAAATGTATGTAAATGTTTGTAATATGATTGGATGCAAACATATATTTATTTAGAAATAGCCTATAAATATATATGTGTTTAGAAAGAGAGCAACCAATTGGCGCCATAAAAATACATCCACAAAAAGAAAATTTCATTTAAATTTTTTTCTACCAGTGTATGCATAATATGTTTGAACAATACAAACAATATTTTGTTTGGACCAATCGTGAAAATATATATGCTTGAACCAAAATGGTGTATATGTTACAGAAGGATAATCCACCGCTGAAAAATTTTTGGTGTTCGGTCGAAGCATGGTTATTAGAGACTATATATTTACACCACGTAACAAATTTCAACCGGATAGGATAAAATTTTCTCCTACAAAACGATCCCGAGGTCAAATCTGGGGATCAGTTTATATGGGGGATATACATACTTATGAACCGATATGGACCAATTTTTGCATGGTTATTAGAGACCATATTTTAACGCCACGTACCAAATTTCAACCAGATCGAATGAATTTTGCTCCTCCAAGAGGCTCCGGAGGTTAAATCTGGGGATCGATTTGTATGGGGGCTATATAATTATGGACCGATATGAACCAATTTTTGTGATTGTTAGAGATCATATACTAACACCACATACTAAATTTCTCTAAAAGGCTCCACAAGCCAAATCTGGGGGTCGGTTTATATGGGGGCTAAACGTAAAAGCGGTCCAATTGCAATACCATCTGACCTACATGAATAACAACTACTTATGCCAAGTTTCAAGTCGATAGTTTTTTTCGTTCGGAAGTTAGCGTGATTTCAACAGATGGACTCGGAATTTCACCATTACCCAGACTCAGAATTTCACCACTACCCAGAATATAAATACTTTATGGGGTCTTAGACCAATATTTCGATGTGTTACAAACTGAATGACAAAGTTAATATACCCCCCGTCCTATGGTGGAGGGCATAAAAATAATAACTAATCCAATTTATTTAATAAGATCGGTTAAAATGACTTAATTAAGGGCTGAATTAATTGTTAAAAATTATATCAAATCATTTTTATCTCTTGAATAAAGGGTGATACGGTCAAAAGTTGGTCAATATAAACTTGACGTATTTCTTTCAATTTTGCATTTAAAAAACCTGAACACCCTTCATTTTGAAGGTGTGTGTTTGTGTAGAATGTTGCGCCTATTTTGATTTTGGAATTCACTCTTCAGTTGTTAAAATGCCGTCCAAGCAAGAAGCGTATCAAAATTTTGCTCGCGCATCGCGAAAATCCGAGCTACTCGCACGCAAAGCTGGCAAAATCGCTAAAAGTTGCCAAATCAACCGTTACAAATGTAATTAAAGTGTTTGGGGAACGTTTGTCGACAGCCAGGAAGTCTGGATCGGGGGGAAATCGAAAACCGGAAGCCGCTGAGACGACAAAGAGAGTTGCCGGTAGTTTCAAGCGAAACCCTAACCTCTCTCTCCGAGATGCCGCAAATAAGCTGGGTGTATCGTCTACAACCGCGCATAGAGCCAAAAAAACGAGCCGGACTATCGACTTACAAGAAGGTAGTGACTCCAAATCGCGATGATAAACAAAATACGACGGCCAAAGCGCGATCCCGGAGGCTGTACACGACAATGCTGACGAAGTTTGACTGCGTGGTAATGGACGACGAAACCTACGTCAAGCCCGACTACAAGCAGCTTCCGGGACAGGAGTTTTATACGGCAAAAGGAAGGGGAAAGGTTGCAGATATTTTCAAGCTCATAAAACTGTCAAAGTTCGCATAGAAATATCTGGTTTGGCAAGCCATCTGCACCTGTGGCTTGAGAAACAGCATTTTCATAGTTTCCGGGACTGTCAACCAAGAAATTTACGTGAAAGAGTGTTTGAATAAACGTCTGCTGCCTTTCCTGAAGAAACACGGTTGTTCCGTACAGTTTTGGCCGGATTTGGCATCATGCCATTACGGTAAAAAGGCCATGGAGTGGTACGCCGCCAACAACGTGCAGGTGGTTCCCAAGGACAAGAACGCTCCCAACACGCCAGAGCTCCTCCCAATTGAGAAATACTGGGCTATTGTCAAGCGGAACCTAAAGAAGACCAAAAAAACTGCTAAGGACGAGCAGCAGTTCAAGGCAAACTGGCTTTCTGCGGCGAAGAAGGTGGACAAGGTGGCTGTACACAATCTGATGGCAGGTGTCAAGCGTGAGGCCCGGCAATTCGGATTTGGAAAAGCGAAAGCCTAACTGAATATTTTTCCTGAATTTTATACTAATTGAACTTGAAAAGAAATTTAATTTATTTTTTTAAATAAACGATTTCACCGATTTACACGCGTTTTCCCTTGACCAAATTTTGACCGTATCACCCTTTACAGCCTTCATATTCACATTCGATTTAGTATCTCATCCCATTCAAATTTATTTATTTGTTGTTATTTAGGATGTGCTCTTTGACATTTAAAACAATGGGTAGCCGTGTTTTATGTTGCCCATACCTCTCTGCAATCCATATAGTTTACAAATTAGCTTCAAGTGGTTTTTGTATTTCAATTTGGGTGGTCTTCACGAATCAATGATTTAAATGGTATTTCTCACTCGATTTTCTTATTTGGTTCTTATTTATTGTTTACTTTCTTATTTATTGTCTCAATCTCAAGTATATGCTGATAATAGTTCCTTCTGTGTTAAATATAAATCCGTTTTGTTCTAACATTAAATTATGCTCGTGAGGTTGAAAGAATGTAGAAAAATGCAATTGATAATCAAATTGTTTGAAAATTCTCGAAACGATTGTTTTATAATGATCACTTCAATTACATGTGTTTGGAGGGTATTTTACATTTACATGAAGGCGATGAAGATTGAAAACACATAACGAAAAATGTTTTACGCCATTCACATGTGAACATATCAAAGATGTAAAAAAGTGTTTTTTACCACCTAGGATTTTCGGTAGCTGTCATATTTGATACTTTTATTCGTTTTCTTTTAACAAATACAGACGGCATTATTACTAACAAGTACATACGTCGTCAATAATTTCGTCCCGGCCGAATCTTAAATACCCCCCCATATGAATCAAATATAATAGTTTCCTTTGAAAACTCATTAACATAGCTGGTTAATTGAACCTGTATAGACTTTCAGGTGGATTTTATGACAGATATTTTCCCTAACAAATGGTAATCTTCCCAAAGTTAAATTTAGAGTTTCTACATATGGAGGCTACATCAGATTCTGGTTTTATAAGAATCAGTTTTGTTTGAATTTTGACTCGAAGAAGCACAAGTAGTAAACTCGTTAAATTTTTCCTTCTAGTTTCGTTCAGGTTAGATGACCAGTACGCAGGGCTGCCAATACAATTTCAAGAAAAATCGTCACTTTTTTTCCGAAAAAAATCGTCATAATCGTCACTTCCATTTTAAAAATCGTCAAAAAATCTGCAGTGTAAATAATATTCAATCCAAACAAATTTTTGGTTAAAAATAAAAGTATTGATTTCATATAAAGAAAGAACAGAAAATTAATATATCCCACTACCCATTTCAACAACAAAATCACAATGAATTCGACTTTGTATAAATAATATAAAAAATGTATACAATGCTATGCTATGCAAATAAAAAAAAAATAATATAAAAATTATTTTTTTTGATATATAGTTACTAATTCAGTATGATTTTTATTTAAAAATTTTCAACAATTTGAACATAAATCTCCAATTAAGAGGTACAATATTCTATTGAAATAAAATTTTAACAAAATCTTCTATAGAAATAAAATGTTGACGAAATTTTCTTAGAAATAAAATTTTGCAAGAATTTACTATAGACAACAAACTGCCAAAAATGTTCTATAGAAATAAAAATTTCAAGAACGTCCTATAAACATATCCAAAAATTCTCTACAGATATAAAGTACTCAGAAAGTTTTCTACAGAAATAAAATTTTTGACAAAATTTTATATATAAATATAATTTTGACGACATTTTCTATAAAACTAAAATTTTGACAAAATCTTCTATAGAACCAAAATTTTGACAAAATTTTTTATAAAAATAAAATTTGACAAAATTTTCTATAGAAATAAAATTTTGACAAAATTTTCTATAGAAATAAAATTTTGACAAAGGTTAGGTTAGGTGGCAGTCCGATGTATCAGGCTCACTTAGACTATTCAGTCCATTGTGATACCACATTGGTGAACTTCTCTCTTATCACTGAATGCTGCCCGATTACATGTTAAGCTCAATGACAAGAACCTCCTTTTTATAGCCGAGTCCGAACGGCGTTCCACATTGCCGTGAAACCACTTAGAGAAGCTTTGAAACCATCAGAAATGTCAACAGCATTCTTGAGGTGGGATAATCCACCGCTGAAAAATTTTTTGGTGTTCGGTCGAAGCAGGAATCGAACCCACGACCCTGTGTATGCAAGGCGGCCATGCTAACCATTGACAAAATTTTCTATAAACTTAAATTTTGACAAAATTTTATATAGAAATAAAATTTTGACAAAATCTTCTATAGAACTAAAATTTTGACAACATTTTCTATAGAAATAAAATTTTGACAAAATTTTATATAGAAATAAAATATTGACGAAATTTTCTATAGAAATTAAATTTTGACAAGATTTTCTATAGAAATAAAATTTTGTCAACGTTTTTTGTTCAAATAAAATTTTCTATCAATTCAATATAAAATATTTCTTTCGAATAAAACAATTTTTTTTATATACTAACCACAAAAATTTGATCAACAACTTAAAAATATTTTTTTTTTTATTTGGTAGATTTTTGGTAAAATTTTCTTCAAATTTTGGTGGAGTATTTTTGGCACGAGTGGCAACCGGGATACTAATACTGTAGGTGTAAAATGAGGTATAGCTCCAACATGTATGAAATCTCTAACAAAAGTCTATTTCTCTATCTGGCAACTGTCAAATATATTCTTTTTTTTGCTGGCTCTAAGCGTGTGAACGAACAGCTTCTAGTCAAAATTTTTGAACGCAGCTAATATCGTCATTTTTTGGGCAAAAATCGGAAAATCGGCATTTGCTATTGTTTGAGTAAAAAATCGTCAAAATGCCGATAAATCGGCAAAATTGGCAGCCCTGGCAGTACGCCTTCTATCCCATCAAGAAGTTAAATTGGGAGACTGAATTAAAATACCAAAAGCCAAATCTGGAGTTCGGTCTATGTGTGGGCTATACCGTGGACCGATACAAATCACATTCGCCACAACTCTTTATGGACCTAAAATACCTTTAAATTTTGAATTTCAGCTAAATGAAAATTGGCCTGCGTGCAGACTATAGACGAATCTGTGCTAAATTTCAGGACGATAGCGCCATTATTGAAGGCTGTAGCGTTATTACAACAGACAGACAGACGAACATGCTTATATCGTCTTACAATTTAACACGATTGTACTTTATATAATCGAAAATCGATATTTCGATGTAGTACAAACAGAATGGCATCAGCATCCCAGCAAGAAAATGTGGAAGTACTTCCAAAGGCACAACTTTAAAATCACTTCCAAAACTGTCTTCCCAAAGATGTTCTTTATTTTAACTACTCAGGAAGTTCTTTTAATTATTTTTTTTATAACTCGTTTTTTTCATATTTTTAAAGGGTAATTTTAATTCAAATAGGTTAAAAATAGAGTACGGATTGGTAAAATCATACAAATTATTAAAATTTTGTCGTAAAAAATACTAAATCTATTCAGAACAAGTAAGGAAAGTCTAAAGTCGGGCGGGGCCGACTATATTATCCCTGCACAACTTTGTAGATCTACATTTTCGATACCATATCACATTGTCCCAAATACATACATTTAAATATCACTCGATCTGGACAGAACTTGACTTCTACAAAATCTATAGACTCAAAATTTAAGTCGGCTAATGCACTAGGGTGGGACACAATGTTAGTAAAAAAATATGTGTGTTAACGCGGGAACGGGATGGTGTTCAACGGAGAGTCGTAACTGGTGTTGGAGCAGGAATTCTCTCTGAGTATTTCGCCAAATAAGTCTCCAATTGTGCACAGCAATCCGGTTCGAAGGACCAAATGTTAACGCGGGAACGGGAGTGTGGAACAAATGGAGGAGAAATCGAAATAGGGATGAACCAAAGTAAAATAACTCCAAACGGGTGTAGAAGAGATCAAAGACCAAATAATATGCGGAGAATAAAAAGAAAATACCAAAGCAAGGAATTAGGATTGTAGAAATTATCTTCAATTTATTTACGCCGACAAGTCAAGATCTTACCAGTGCTAAGGTTTATGTTGAACAGAACCTAATCTTAAAAATAGCAAAGATGGAAGTCTCTTCGTCGGTATGATGGTAATTTTCGTTAAGTGCATGCTGTCACTGGTGATGACAATGCACTATATGCGTATTTCTGGTACTACAAAAGTAGCAATTTTTCTATGCTCTTTTGAGAATATTGCGAACTAGTTTGAACGACATTCGAATGCAGATACATTTAAGAATATAAATATCTGTTTATGATTTTGGCATAAACAATGTGAAACATTTAAATCTGAAGCAATTTTAAGGAAACTTCGCAAAAGTTTATTTATGATTTGTCGCTCGACATACATGTATTAGAAGTTTAGGAAAATTAGAGTCATTTTTACAACTTTTCGACTAACCAGTGGCGATTTGTTGGTATTTTGACAATTTTTGTCGAAATCAGAAAAACATATATATGGGAGCTATATCTAAATCTGAACCGATTTCAACCAAATTTGGCACGCATAGCTACAATCCTAATTCTACACCCTGTACAAAATTTCAACTAAATCGGAGCAAAAAATTGGCCTCTGTGGTCATATGAGTGTAAATCGGGCGAAAGCTATATATGGGAGACATATCTAACTCTGGGCCGATTTCAACCAAATTTGGCACGCTACAATGTTAATTCTACTCCCTGTGCAAAATTTCAACTAAATCGGAGCAAAAAATTGGCCTCTGTGGCCATATGAGTGTAAATCGGGCGAAAGCTATATATGGGAGCTATATCTAACTCTGAACCGATTTCAACCAAATTTGCCACACTTGACTACACTACTAACTGTACTCCTAGTGCGAAATTTCAACTAAATTGGGATAAAAATCTGGCTTCTGGGACTGTATTAGTCTATATCGGGCGAAAGATATATATGGGAGTTATATCTAAATCTGAACCGATTTCAATAAAATTTGGCGCACTTGACTATAGTACTAATTGTTCTTCTTGTGCAAAATTTTAAGCAAATTAGGGTAAAATTCTGGTTTCTGGGGCCATATAAGCCCATATCGGGCGAAATATATATATGGGAGCTATATGTAAATCTGAACCCAAATAAATAGGGATCTATTTTGAGCCAAATTTGAAGTCGATTGGACTAAAACTGCGACCTAGACTTTGATTACAAAAATGTGTTCACAGACAGACGGACATCGCTATATAGACTCAAGAGCCCACCCTGAACATTTGTGCCAAAGACACCATGTGTCTGTCTCGTCTCCTTCTGGGTGTTGCAAACATTTGCACTAAATTATAATACCCTGTTCCACAGTGTGGCGCAGGGTATAAAAATTGCGAATTTTTGCATATATTTGAGGTCAAGTGTTTCAGACAGGCGATAGAATGCATTAAAAATCATAAAAACTTTCAAAAATTATTTATTTATCAAAGTATCACAAATTTTTTTAATTTACATCCAAAACACTGAATACGGATCACACCTTAATAAGTGATGCACACTCAATGTAACGGCTGTTGAAATGGTGGACATCCGTCCTATGACAAGCCCATGTTAAATTCATCGTTTCTGCGTCAAGTTGGCACCACTTCCGCATTCAAAAAGAACATTTCCAGTACTTTTTTAGTGACGCTTTTTTTGCTGGGATTCTATGGAGGTGGGACTCTTCAATAAAGTAATGAAATTATTAAAATTCACTACAAAAATTGCAAAAATCTTGCTAATTCCCACCTTACTAGTTACGACAACAAGCAAAATTGTCGTATCGGAGCCACGGTTGCCACTTGAGCCATAAATAATCTACTAAAATTTGGAGAAAATTTTACCAAAAAAAATACCAAACAAAAAAATCACATTTTTTCAAAATTTTATTTCAATAGAAAATTTTGTCAAAATTTTTATTTCTATAGAAAATTTTGTCAACATTTTATTTCTATGGAAAATCTTGTCAAAATTTTATTTCTAAAGAAAATTTTTTCAAAATTTTATTTCTATAGAAAATTTTGTCAAAATTTAATTTCTATAGAAAATTTTTTCAAAACTTTATTTCTATAGAAAATTTTGTCAAAACTTTATTTCTATAAAAAATTTTGTCAAAATTTTATTTCTATAGAAAATTTTGTCAGAACTTTATATCTATAGAAAATTTTGTCGAAATTTTAAAGCAGACAATTGTGCATTTTCCAATAGTTTCTAAACAAAAGTAAAAAGTGGAAATAAAATCCCGGAATGAGCTTTTAGAACTTCAATTAATTTTTGCTTAGTGGTTAATCTACTCTTGTTAAAACAGTAGTGTGAAATCGAAATTTTTTTTTTTTTTAATACCACCTTGGAAAAAATATTGTCCTGGGGACACAAATTTAAATACGAATGCGTTTTTTGCCTAGAATAGAAGACGCATTTCTATGACATAAAGTTGTTTCCCTTACATAAAAGTCGATAATCTTTTTACTGAATTCGTTTGTCCTTATAATTAAGTGATTCAACTAAAAAAATGGGTATGTTCATTTGAAAGAAAATTTTGTTTGACTAAAGTCAATTTAATTCTGAAAAATTAATGAAATTTTCTTTAAATTTGTTGACTTTTTCTATCATGACTTCGAAGCAAAACATGGTTCAAAAATAGGAAATGTCTCTCAAGACTTTAATTAAAGACTATTTTTAGTTGAAATATAGCATAGAATCTGACTCTGAAAATTTAAGAAAATTTAAGAAAATAAATTCAAATTTGTTCCTACTACCAAGGATGCGAAACTCAAATTTAAAAGAGGAAATGTATCCTCACTTTAATTCTCCGTTTATATACCCTCCACCATAGGATGGGGGTATATTAACTTTGTCATTCCGTTTGTAACACATCGAAATATTGCTCTAAGACCCCATAAAGTATTTATATTCTGGGTCGTGGTGAAATTCTGAGTCGATCTAAGCATGTCCGTCCGTCCGTCTGTTGAAATCACGCTAACTTCCGAACGAAACAAGCTATCGACTTGAAACTTGGCACAAGTGGTTGTGATTGATGTAGGTCAGACAGTATTGCCATATAGCCATATCGGACCATTTTTACGTATAGCCCCCATATAAAGCCACGTTCAAATTTGGCTTGCGGAGCCTCTTGCAGGAGCAAAATTCATCCGATCCGGTTGAAATTTGGTACATGGTGTTAGTATATGGTATCTCACAACCATGCAAAAATTGGTCCACATCGGTCCCCATATAAACCGATCCCCAGATTTGGCTTGCGTAGCCACTAAGAGAAGCAAATTCCATCCGATCCGGCTGAAATTTGGTTCATAGTGTTAGTATATGGTCTTTGACAAACACGCAAAAATTGATCCACATCGGTCCATAATTATATATAGCCCCCATATAAACCAATCCCCCGATTTGGATTGAGGAGCCTCTAAGACAAGCAAATTTCATCCGATGTTAGTATATGGTCTCTAACAAACATACAAACGTTGGTTCACATCGGTCCATAATTATATATATACCTCATATAAACCGATCCCCAGATTTGACCTCCGGAGTCTCATGGATAAGCAAAATTCATCCGATTCGGTTGAAATTTTGTACGTGGTGTTAGTGTATGGTCTCTGACAACCATGCAGGAATTGGTCCATATTGGTCCATAATTATATGTAGCCCCATATAAACCAATCCCCAGATTTTTGTTCTTCCAAGGGGTTCCGGAGCCCTTGGAAGAACAAAATTCACCCGATCCGGTTGTAATTTGGTACGTGATGTTAGTATATGGTCTCTAACAACCATGCAACAATTGGTCCATACCGGTCTCAGTTATATATAACCCCCATTTACACCGATCACTAGATTTGACCTCCGGAACTATGGGAGGAGCAAAATTCATCCGAACCGGTTCAAATTTGATACGTGGTGAAATTTGGTACGTTGCGCTAGTATATGGCTGCTAACAACCATGCCAAAATTGGTCCATATCGGTCTATATTTATATATAGCCGATCCCCAAAAATAATCTACCAAAAATTTTTCTCAAAATTTTATTACTATAGAAAATGTTGTCAAAATTTTATTACTATACAACTTTTGTCAAAATTTTTTTACTATACAAAATTTTGTCAAGATTTTATTTCTATAGAAAATTTTGTCAAAATTTTATTTCTATAAAAAATTTGGTCAAAATGTTATTACTATACAAAATTTTGTCAAGATTTTATTTCTGTAGAAAATTTTGTCAAAATTGTATTTCTATAGAAAATTTTGTCAAATTTTATTGCTATAGAAAATTTTGTAAAAATTTTATATCTATACAAAATTTTGTAAAAATTTTATTTCTATAGAAAATTTTGTTAAACTGAATTAATTTCGTATTTAATCGGACTAACTTACTATTGAGAACACGGTGTTAAGAAGTTTTAAGATACCTTACCATCGGCAAGTGTTACCGCAACCCAAGTAATTCGATTGTGGATGACAGTCTTTAGTACAAGTTTCTATGCAATCCATGGTGGAGGTAGGCTATCCATTACATCTCTTTTAAAGAGAACATGTTCTCTTTTTGTGTTCGTATCTTTTTGTTCACTCTAGTTTTTGGTGCCATAGTTTTATGTCCAACAATGCTCTCTATGTACTCTATTTCAAAAAAAATCCTAGATTGATGGAATTTTATTTATTTAGTAGGAATTCGCCACAATTGTTCGCCACTAATTGTTTACTGGGTTAAATCTGTTGACAAATTAAAGGCCGGAACACAATTGCGACGTTTTGACGTACGGCGCTAAAATTAGAAATAGATGTAATTGAACGTACAAAGTAAATACACCAATACGTTGTCGTCGTCAATTGAGGGCGAGATCATAGGAACATGTGTGTTTTATTTTTGACAGCGTATTTTTGAATTTATTCTGTTTATTTTTTCAGAAAATGTGATTCTTTTTGTTTTTTATTGTTTTATCATATACCCAGCAGCGGAATCTTAGATGCCTTCCCATTTACACTGCAACTATTAGTGCTTCTAGAAGATCCGATAGTCATGCACGTTTCGCTTCTACAAGCAGGCAATTTTACATGCCTCAAAGAGAGCAAAAAAAAGCTTACTTTTTTATTAATGTATTAAAAATGTTTATAAAAAGTTTGGTCCATATGTTCTTAGCAAGTAAAACATTAAAATGTCTCTATGTTTCTTGCCTATAAAATTAGGAAAAATATAGATAGCCACAGAAAACATCAGCAAAATCTTTTATATTTTTTTCTTCTCACAATTATATTTGATTAGTTGACTTTTCGATCGTTCAGCTTTCATCAAAATTTGGAAAACTTTACTTTTTGAGTTTTCGACTTTTTCAAAATATAATAATGGAGATTCAGAGTATGTACGTATATACATATCTATGTCGAATTTTCGACCCTTTTCTTTAAAATTTGATTTTGCAAATTTCCAAAATGATCAAAAGTCCATTAGTGTATTACAAAAAGTCGACTTCGACATTTCGATTAATCGAAAAGATCGCATACGATGTGGCTGATGCCTCTCACTTTTTCCCACATCTGTATATAAGAAAATTAAGGGTTACATATTTACGGGAGCTTTATATAAACCTGAACCGATTTCAACCAAATTTAGCACGAATAGCTAGAATGTACCCCCTGTTCAAAAGTTCACGTATATTGGTGTAAAACTTTGGCCTCTGTAGTCATATGAGGGTATATCGGGTGAAAGATAAATATCTGAAACGATTTCTTTCAATAGGGTCTCACTCTGACCGAAAATACATATTTGTACTGAATAGGACTATAACTGCGACCTAGAATTTGATTACAAAAATCTGTTCACAGGCAGACGGACATGGACCGCTCCAGAGAGATAGACTGCAAAAATATTGTGGTAAGACGAAAGATTTCTCTGTAATAAAGTGTTTTTCCTTATCCAAAAGTCGGGAGCCACCGTGGTGCAATGTTAGCATGCCCGCCTTGCATACACAAGGTCGTGGGTTCGATTCCTGCTACGACCGAACACCAAAAAGTTTTTCAGCGGTGGATTATCCCACCTCAGTAATGCTGGTGACATTTCTGAGGGTTTCAAAGCTTCTCTAAGTGGTTTCACTGCAATGTGGAACGCCGTTCGGACTCGGCTATAAAAAGGAGGTCCCTTGTCATTGAGCTTAACATGGAATCGGGCAGCACTCAGTGATAAGAGAGAAGTTCACCACTGTGGTATCACAATGGACTGAATAGTCTAAGTGAGCCTGATACCTCGGGCTGCCACATAACCTAACCTAACCTAACCTATCCAAAAGTCGATAAACTTGTCAATGAAATCGATTTGTTATAATTAAGTAATTCGATTATAAAATGGGTATGCTTACATTAAACAAACTTTTGTTTGGCCAAGGCCAACTAGTTTTAATAATTCAAAAAAAAAATCTTCAAAATTATAAAAATATTTTTTGTTTTGATCTCAGCTTTAAAACCATTGTGTTGACTAAACTACAAGAGTAGCTTAACCAACAGAGGAAAAGAATGTTTATATGAATAAAATGTTTATAAAAATAAAAATAATAATTTGAATAAAAACAAACCCCATGAAAAATGTTAACTTCTTAAAAATACTTTAAGTAAGAGTCCATCACATGTTAACTTTCATGCTAAGAGTACTCATTATATCATGACTAATCGTAGAATGCAAGTGTGATGTTGTCTTTGTCTCTTCAAATTACTCTCAGTAAAATCTCTTCACATGTACACTTGCTTTCTCGGAACATGCATAATGTCATGACAACTAGAAAAATGCAAGTGTGCTGTTGTTTGTTCTATAAATAGACATTAGCTTATGTGGAGGTTTTAGCATCAACTTATTATAACAAGCGATGGATGAGTGAGTAGAACACAAGACTAGCAAAAATTAGACCCAGGTTCGAAACCAGCGGCGGTGAAAATCGAGTAAGTAAAATAAATAAAATATAATGGTAGGAATGTTTAATTAAAGTAAGATACATAAGAAAAATTATATGAAATATAAAAAATGTTTATGTTTTATTAAATGCCTGCATTTTCAAGGTGTTTTCATGCCTGTCAAATGAGGCATTATAATAGCGCTATTTTTGCAGTATATTTTTCCGCTCTACTATGAGAAGCGTAAGAGGAGACCTCCTCCCCAATGACATGCCGTGTAAATCTGAAAGCGAGCACGTATGTGCTTTGCATGCCGACTGCATGTGTTGGGAGGCATTATAAAACGCCTGCTGTACGCCTATTTCCGCTGCTGGGTATTTATTTCGTTGTTTCTATCATTAGAAACTATTATTATTTTAATTTTAACATCAATAAAATTATTAATTATTTAATAAAGATTTTTTTTATTGTAAACCCTTTTTTAGTTAAAATGTTCTCTTTTTTTAAAGCGAAAGTTCTCTTTTGAAAATTATCCATATGGAAACCCTAGGTGGAGGGTACATAAGATTCGGCCTGGCCGAACTTACGGCCGTATATGTTATACTTGTTTTTTTTTTTTAAACCCTATAGATTTTTTGAATGTTTTGATATTTCAAATTTTTTACTCCACTCAGGGCTTTTAAAAATTCCCACTAAGTAGCAAATGAAATGAAACAAAATCTCTAAAGTATATATTGTTCGGTCCTTTCATTTTCTTCCTTCGAAAATATTTAAATACAATTTCTAGACTTCTATGAAACTTTGTATGATTCACTTCAGTTTTTTCCAGGTGTGATATATCTTATCTATGATATCCATTCGATTGATCCTACCTGAAAATTTTACCTATAACTCTTTAGGCTGTATTTATCAATTGATAAAAAATATATCGCATAAGAAAATGATGAGGTTAGCAAGGAAATCCTATAAAAGTGAATTCAGCAAATATGCAATCATTGTTAACCTTTCCCTTCGACTACAAAACCCAAAGGGCATATTTTACACATAATCACATAACCACATAGGGGACCCCTTAACTATCCAATAACCAATTTTTTTATCTCTATATAAAAACGAGAAGAAGAAAAAAACAATTTCAATTCTTTGGTTCAATAACAAAATCTGTTCTTTCGATTCTTTGCATAGTCACCTCAAGATGAAAACAAGATGGGAGGACTTCAAAACGGATAGTTGTAAAAAAAAGGAAACAAGTAAGAAATAAATACAATCAAGGAAAAGAAGAAATCGCCTGCAGTGAATTTAATTGCGTTTATGTTATAAATTTGTTGTCCCCTGGTAAATGACGTTATGGGCTTCCCGTAATGTCTGTCCGCGGACATCTTTCGGTTAAGGTTATATCCTTTACTTTAGATTCCCACCTCCAAAGAGGCTATATAAGGATGGCCAATCAATGGTGATAATGATGATATTGAGCCATGATTTTCGTTTTTTTTACTTTTTTTTTACTTTTTTAAATCGTTTTTGAATTTTTTTCTTACGATCTGAATGCTGCTGCCGTTCTTGTATTATAATACAATAAAAATAATTATAAATGTAATAATGTTCGAATCATTGCATTGCAAAAAGCAATATTCGTAAAACTGAAAATGCTTTTGTTAACCATTCATAGCATAATTTCAATTTATGGGCCATGTAACTCTTCAATGGTTTTAGTATTGACGGTGGTAGTTGCCATTCAGAATTTTTTTGTTGCAATTATTGAAATATTTGATTGGATGGCTGCTTGTTTTTCACTCTCTCGATAAAAATAACATTAAGGCGACGAGCAAAATAAAAATAACAATTTTTTTTTTTCATTTCAGCTTAAACCATGCATTGACTAAACTACAAGTGTAGCTTAACCAACAGAGGAAAAGAATGTTTGTCAAAACCATATAGACTGCAAGATGGTTGGATGGACGCACGTTTCGGAATTACCACATTCCTCATCAACATCCTCTACTTCCAGCAAAACTATCAACCAATTATCAGAATAAATTCAGGCAGTTCATTTAGCCCAACAATGAACCACACTTGAACCTTCCGAAAAAAGGATTTACATGATAGCCGGCTTATGCCGAAATAAATTCGTACAAACATATCTCTTTTCCTTTGCCACCGTCAAATCATCGACTTGAGTACTACACTTGTAGTTAAGTCAATGCATGGTTTTGAGCTGAAATAAAAAAAAAAACAGCAACAATGATTAAAAAAAAAAACCAAAACAAAACGAATAAAAAAAACAAGTATATACGGCCGTAAGTTCGGCCAGGACGAAGCTTATGTACCCTCCACCATGGATTGCGTAGAAACTTCTACTGAAGACTGTCATCCACAATCGAATTACTTGGTAACACTTGCCGATGGCAAGGTATCTTAAAACTTCCTAACACCGTAATATATACCACATAGTCCATACGTGGTATATATTAAACTAAAAAGGCCGACTAAATAGGTATATAATTAAGTTTAAAGTTTCTATAGAAATAAAATTTTGACAAAATAAAATTTTGACAACATTTTCTAAAAAAGTAAAATTTTGAAAAAATTTTCTATAGAAATAAAATTTGGAAAATATTTTCTATAGAAATAACATTTTCACAAACACAGAAAAAAACTTCACGAAAATTTTTCCAATTAAAATTTTAATTGAGTTTTAAAAAATATTCAAATAAAAATTTAATTGATGCAACAAATTTTTTAATTGAAACCAAAATCAATCACAAAAATCAATAGTATCAATTAATTTTTTAATTGGATCAATTAATTTTTTAATTGACCTTCAATTAATTTTTTAATTCATACTATCATTTCTGTGATTGAAGACATTTCAATTAAAAAATTAATTGGATCAATTAATTTCGTGATTGAACCAGAAAAAAAATTTTTTTGTGTGAAATTTTCTATAGAAATAAAATTTTGACAAAATTTTCTATAGAAATAATAATTTTACAAAATTTTCTATAGAAATAAAATTTTGACAAAATTTTCTATAGAAATAAAATTTTGACAAAATTTTCTATACAAAAAACATTTTGACAATGTCTACTATAAAAATAAAATTTTGGCAGATTATTTTTGGCAACCATGAATATGAACCGAAATGGACCAATTTTTGTGCGATTGGGGATCGGCTATATATAACTATAGACCGATATGGACCACGTTCCAAATTTCAAGCGATCGGATGAATTTTGCTCCTCTAAGAGGCTCCGGAGATCAAATCTGGGGAACGGTTTATATGGGGGCTATATATAATTATGGACCGATATGGACCAATTCTTGCATGTTTGTTAGAAACCACATTCTAACACCATGTTCCAAATTTCAACCGGATCTGATGAATTTTGCTCCTCCAAGAGGCTCCGGAGGACAAATCTGGGAATGGATTTATATGGGGGCTATATATAATTATGGACCGATATGGACCAATTTTTGCATGGTCATTAGAGAACATATACCAACACCATGTACCAAATTTCAGCCGGATCGGATGAAATTTGGTTCTCTTAGAGGCTCCGCAAGCCAAATCGGGGGGTCGGTTTATATGGGGGCTATATGTAATTATGGACCGATATGGACCAATTTCTGCATGGTTGTTAGAGACCATATACTTACACCATGTTCCAAATTTCAGCCGGATCTGATGAAATTTGCTTCTCTTAGAGCAATCGCAATCCAAATTTGGGGGTCCGTTTATATGGGGGCTATACGTAAAAGTGGACCGATATGGCGCATTTGCAATACCGTCGGACCTACATCAATAACAACAACTTGTGCCAAGTTTCAAGTCGATAGCTTGTTTCGTTCGGAAGTTAGCGTGATTTCAACAGACGGACGGACGGACGGAGGAACATGCTCAGATCGACTCAGAACTTCACCACGACCCAGAATATATATACTTTATGGGGTCTTAGAGCAATATTTCGATGTGTTACAAACGGAATGACAAAGTTAATATACCCCCATCCTATGGTGGAGGGTATAATAACTACTAGCAAAAATTTATAAAGGGTTCACTTTTTTTTTGCGTGTATGTATGTATGCATAGAAAACAAAAGTCAGTTCTAAAACTAATGCTATATTTAACTTATATTTATTGGAAAAACTAATGTGTTGTTTTAATTTATTTTTAAAATTTTGCTAGAATTATATTTGGGTTAAAACTGAAAAAAACTTCAAATACTTAAATTTATTACAAGTAATTAGTTCGTGGAACTATTATGTTTTGAGAAAGTTTCCTTGACTTTAAAAATGTTTGTGTTAGTTAAGTTAATTAAATAAACTGAAACTATAAGGTAAAAAATTATACACAAATGAAGCCTAAAGATTAACTAAATTAGATCCGAATTTCTTAAAATTTGTAAATTTGACCACAAATGTGGCCATCGTGAAATTAAAATTAAACAAAATTTTCTTTCCAGGATTGTTCCAATTTCCCTTATGTTTCGCAATATATTCTTCGAAACTTTTTTTTGAAAAAAAAAAAAAAAATTATATAATATGCGCTGTATGTTTTACCACACCACACCCAAACGCCAATTTTTTTCCGAATTTTATTTGACATTTCTCTATTTCAGACTTCCTCAATTTGAGAATAGTTTCCTAAACAGGGATGCCAATACAATTTCAAGAAAAATCGTCACTTTTTTCCGAAAAAAAATCGTCTAATCGTCACTTCCATTTTAAAAATCGTCAAAAAATCTGCAGTGTAAATAATATTCAATCCAAACAAATTTTTTTGGTTAAAAACAAAAGTATTGATTTCATATAAAGAAAGAACAGAAAATTAATATATCCCACTACGCATTTCAACAACAAAATCACAATGAATTCGACTTTGTATAAAAATAATTTAAAAAATGTATGCAATGCTATGCTATGCAATTAAAAAATAATATAAAAATTATTTTTTTTTAATATATAGCTACCCAGCAAAAAAAAAATTGGAAGTTCTTCCAAAGGCACAACTCTAAAAGCACTTCCAGAAGATGCACTCTAAATGATGTTCTCTATTTGAACTACCCAGGAAGTTCTTTTAATTCAATTTGTTATAACTTGATTTGTTCATACTTTTAATGAGTAATTTCAACTTTTTTTCTTTCAAATAGATTAAAAACAGAGTAAGAATTCATAAAATGGTACAAATAAATTAAATTTTGTCGAAAAATTGCTAAATCCAATCTGAAAAAATTGAGATTTTTTGAAAATATTTGAGGTCAAACGTTTCCGACAAGCGTTAAAAAATTATAAAACATTATAAAAATTATTTATTTGCCAAAATATCACCGAATTTATATACCCTTCACCACTACTGTGGTACAGGGTATAATAAGTTTGTGCATTTGTATGTAACGCCAAGAAGGAAAAGTCTGAGACCCATCGTTTAGTATACCGATCGTCTTCTGTCTGTCTGTTGATGTATTTTTGTGTGCAAAGTACAGCTCGCAGTTTTAGTCCGATTGTCCTAAAATTTGGTATAGGGTCCTGTATCGGCTCAAAGACGATCCCTATTGATTTTGGACAAAATCGGTTCAGATTTAGATATAGCTGCCATATATATTTTTCACCGATCTGGTCATAATTGGCGTGTATATCAAGCGATCTTCCTCAAATTCCGTACATCCAAATATTTTATTAGTCTCGAAAAACTTGCAAAATATCAGCCAAATCGGTTCAGATTTAGATATAGATCACATATATAGCTTTCGCCCCATTTGCACTCAAATGACCACAGAGGCCAATTTTTTGCTCCGATTTAGTTGACATTTTGCACAGGGAGTATAATTAGCATTGTAGCTATGCGTGCCAAATTTGGTTGAAATCGGTTCCGATTTAGATATAGCTCTCATATATAGCTTTCGCCCGATTTACACTCATTTGCCCACAGAGGCCAAGTTTTTGCTCCGATTCAGTTGAAATTTTGCACAGGGAGTAGAATGAGCATTATAGCTATGCGTGCTAAATTTGGTGGAAATCGGTTCAGATTTAGATATAGCTCCCATATGCATGTTTTTCTGATTTCGACAAAAATGGTAAAAATACCAACATTTTCCTTGTAAAATCGCCACTGCTTAGTCTTTACAACTTTTAGACTCTAATTTTCCTAAACTTCTAATACATATATATCGTGCGATAAATCATAAATAAACTTTTGCGAAGTTTCCTTAAAATTGCTTCAGATTTAAATGTTTCCCATATTTTTTTACTAAAATTGTGTTCCACCCTAGTGCATTAGCCATCTTAAATTTTGAGTCTATAGATTTTGTAGAAGTCTATCAAATTCTGCCCAAATCGAGTGATTTTTAATTGTATGTATTTGGGACAAACCTTTATATATAGCCCCCAACACATTTGACGGATGTGATATGGTATCGAAAATTTAGATCTACAAAGTGGTGCAGGGTATAATATAGTCGGCCCCGCCCGACTTTAGACTTTCCTTACTTGTTTAATTTAAGTTAAATGTGGTATCACAATGGACTGAATAGTCTAAGTGAGCCTGAAATTTAATCGGGCTGCCACTTTAACCTAACCTAACCTACTTGTTTAATTTACATCCAAAACATTGAATTCGGATCCCACCTAAAGAAGTGATGCAAATTCAGTGCAACGGCTGTTGGAGGACTTCCATCCTATGACAATCCCATGTTAAATTCATCGCTTCTGCGTAAATTTTGCACCACTTCCGGATCCAAAAAGAACATTTTCATTACTTTTTGGCGACGCTTTTTTTGCTGGGTACTAATTCAGTAAGATTTTTATTTAAAAATTTTCAACAATTTGAACATAAATCTCCAATAAAGAGGTACAATATTGTACTGAAATAAAATTTTAACAAAATCTTCTATAGAAATAAAATTTCGACGAAATTTTCTTAGAAATAAAATTTTGCAAGAATTTACTATAGACAAAAAATTACCAAAAATGTTCTATAGAAATAAAATTTTCAAGAACGTCCTATAAAAATATGCAAAAATTCTCTACAGTTATAATGTACTCAGAAAGTTTTCTATAGAAATAAAATTTTATATATAAATATAATTCTGACGACAATTTCTATAAAACAAAAATTTTGACAAAGTCTTCTATAGAACTAAATTTTTGACAAAATTTTATGTAAAAATAAAATTTGACAAAATTTTCTATAGACATACATTTTTTTTGTTTTGTTATTGTTGGTTTTGATCTTTAAGCATTGTTGTTGTTGTTTTTTATTGCAGCTTAAAACCATACATTGACTAAACTACAAGTGTAGCTTAACCAACAGATGAAAAGAATGTTTGTCAAATTTATTTGGGCAAAGCCCTATAGACTAGATGGTTGGATGGACGCACGTTTCGGAATTACCACATTCCTCATCAGCATCCTCTACATGCAGCAAAACTATCAACCAATTATCAGAATAAATTCAGGCAGTTCATTAAACCCAACAATAAACCACACTTGAACCCTCCGAAAAAAGGCTTCACATTGATAGACGGCTTATGCCGGAGTAAATTCAAAACAAACATATCTCTTTTCCTATGCCACTGTCAAATCATCGATTTGAATTCAGTTGGCTGGGTTTATTTTGAGCGTTCTTCCTCTTCTTTTTCCATTCTTTTTATTTTGTTATTGTTGGTTTTGTTCTTTAAGCATTGTTGTTGTTTTTTATTGCATTTTGACAAAATTTTGTATAGAAATAAAATTTTGACAAAATTTTCTATAGAAATATAATTTTTACAACATTTTATATAAAACTAAAATTTTGACAACAATCTTCTATAGAACTAAAATTTTGACAAAATTTTCTATGTACATAAAATTTTGACAAAATTTTCTATAGAAATATAATTTTGACAACATTTTCTATAAAACTAAAATTTTGACAAAATCTTCTATAGAACTAAAATTTTGACAAAATTTTATATAGAAATAAAATTTTGACAAAATTTTCTATAGAAATAAAATTTTGACAAAATTTTCTATAGAAATATAAGTTTGACAACATTTTCTATAAAACTAAAATTTTGACAAAATCTTCTAAGAAATAAAATTTTGACAAAATTTTCTATAGAAATAAAATTTGACAAAATTTCCTATAGAAATAAAATTTGATAAAATTTTCTATAGAAATAAAATTTTGACAAAATTTTCTATAGAAATAAAATTTTGACAAAATCTTCTATAGAAATAAAATTTGGACAAAATTTTCTTTAGAAATAAAATTTTTACAAAATTGTCTATAGAAATAAAATTTTGACAAGATTTTCTATAGAAATAAAATTTTGACGAAATTTTCTATAGAAATTAAATGTTGGCAACTTTTTCTGTAGAAATAAAATTTGAAAATTTCTTTCGAATAAAACAATTTTTTTTATATACTAACCACAAAAATTTGATCAACAACTTAAAAATATTTTTTGTTTATTTGGTAGATTTCTGGTAAAATTTTCTTCAAATTTTGGTGGAGTATTTTTGGCACGAGTGGCAATCGGGATACTAATACTGTAGGTGTAAAATGAGGTATAGCTCCAACATGTATGAAATAGAGGTGTGCACGTGAGTAATATTTTACTCACGCTCACGCACACTCACGACTGAAAAATCATACTCACGCACACTCACGCACGAACTTTTTTGGTAGGACTCACGCTCACGCACACTCACGAAAAGAAAATTTGTACTCACGCACACTCACGCACGAAAACGTCGAAAAATACCGTGACTCACGAAAAATATCGTGACTCACGAAAAATATCGTGATTCACGAAAAATATCGTGACTCACGAATAATTTTATGATTAATTTACCTTACCGAAGTGTCTGAAAACATGAGCATTATTAAAATCGAGAGTGTTATTAAACTCTTAACATCCCAGGTGTCACTAAAATTGTTATTGAATTTAACTCTTAAGCGTTTTATGTTGTTGAGCAGAAATATTTTCGTGAGTGTAATTCGTTACTCACGCACACTCACGAAGATATTATTTTCGTGACTCACGCTCACGCACGACATGTTGGTTTGTTAATCACGCTCACGCACACTCACGCTGTTGTCATGAGCGTGACTCACGACTCACGCACGAATCACGAAAATTTTCGTGAGTCACGACAATTTCGTGTCACGTGCACATCTCTAGTATGAAATCTCTAGCAAAAACTCGCAATTTCTCTATCTGACAACTGTCAAATATATTCTTTCTTTTGCTGGCTCTAAGCGTGTAAACGAACAGCTTCTAGTCAAAATTTTTGAACGCAGCTAGTATCGTCATTTTTGGGGAAAAACCGGAAAATCGGCATTTGCTATTTTTTGAGTAAAAAATCGTCCAAATGCCGATAAATCGGCAAGATTGGCAGCTCTGTTCATAAACTATTTTGAGGATTTCCCCAATTTCTGAGAAATTATTTCGTTTGTGATTATGGAGATATATGTCGTGGCCTCGAAATTTATTTCCAATATACCTATCCTGATTAAGAAAAATTAAGGTTAACCATAAATTTGCAAATAAGCTCTACTTCGCTCTGTAGCAATCACTGCTAAAAAAAACTCCCAATATCTCATTTCGAATGACCAAGAAAAAATAAAAAAAAAATATTTGTTTTGTTCTTTTTCTACAACATAAACAATAAATTATGTTTTTTTTTTTTATTCTTAAATCTAAGCGAAAGCTAAACTCGAGCAATGCCATATGGTAACATGCCAATATACCACCATCAACCAACGTCAATCGATCGAGCACCATGGGCTATGTGGGCAATATTGGAAAATTAGCGCCACTTGCAGTGGTCTCTATTTTAATGGAGTAATTCCAAGATCCATGTTTTCCATGTATACGGCAGCTGTGGCCCACTGCTGGCCACAAAGTTGTTAGGATCAAATTCAAAAACCAACAACAAAAACAGAATATCTTAAAGTTGCAGGGCGTTTTGGAAGTTTGTTTATATGCTGGTGATTTCTCCAGAATTGATGTTGGTATTGCTCTGGGGGCACCGGCGCCAACACTTAAATACGCATTAATAAATGTATGGCACATTTGTTACAAATGCTCCTCCATTCCAATCAGCTCTACATCTTTTCAGTGAACATTGAACAAACAAAAAAAAATAACATAAAAATCCATTCCATTGCATTTGTATCGTGTATGCTTGATGATTTTCGCCCCTTTTGTTGGTTTATTTTGAATTCCATATCAAATCAATTGAATTGTAGTTTCTTTCCATCCACCTCAAATTTAAATAAATAAACAATATTTTATTGATTTAAGAGAGGGAATTGTTTATAGAAAAGAATTAGTCTAATTTAACAAATTTGCTACATGTTGATATATTGGCCCACAAAATCAAAAGATTTATGTTCATAGGCCCTGGCCAAAGATATCGTCGTCGTCGTGTTCAGTACTCACAACTTGCAACTCCATTCATCGATGATCGTGATGAAAAATTATTTCAATTTTTGTGAAATATGACTTCGTACTACGAGTGGTCATGAATGAATGAAATATTATTGAGAAAATAGTGTTGGAAACAAGTTGGTCACCAATTTGATGTAATAATTCTTTGGGTTGTATACACATGTCCACGAAGAACATAAATTAATTTCAACTGATGGTAATTTGTATGAAATTAAATTGTAATAATTGTTGGAACGCCTTTAGGTTAGGGTTGGCAGAATTCATTGATATCAACACGAAGGCAAGCCTGTTATTGGAGAAACTCTTTATTAACTTGACGAAAGCGAAAATATAGGTAGTGAACTTCTATGAGGGCTGTCCAATTAATCATTAGATCAATCATAAGGGAAGTATATTACATGATCAGTTGCGAAAAAAATATTATCAAACATCTATAGCTAAAATATCCAGCAAAAGAATTGGGAAGTTCTTCTGAGGTCATTAGTTTTAATGTACATCATGTACAAACATGATATATGGTCACCATCCAAAAATAACATTTTGATCTTGACACATTTTTGAGGTGATCATATTCCTTCTCTGGGTGGGGGAAATTGCAACAAAATAGGTCCTAGTTTGTGCGAAACGAAATTCATTGCAGATGATTATATTTGCACCGATTGGAAGAAAACTATATACTTTTTGTCATAAACGTTTATTCTTTTCCAGGATGTAAAAACAATTTCATAACGACTAACTCAAAGAAACAATCTTTTCTGGCTAATTGCATTTTCCCTAACGTCTTTCTCACTTCCACGAGGTTTTTTAGTTCTTAGCACCTTTTTCTGTAATACAAACAATGTAGAAGGAATTATTCGATTTTATAATTTTTTTTAAATTTTACCTTTCGCCTGGACGGAAAATCGAACCGCGGACCATGCAATTTGTAAGCCAACACACTATACACTGAGCTATGCAGCTGTTATTGTCATCAATAGACAATTATCCATATAAGTTATATTTACATAGCATAGATTACGGCGCCCACGAGCAGATTAAACAAACTTTATTTAACAGAAACATACACCGTGGAGCAGTGGTTGCTACGTCCGCCTTGCATGCCAAGGGTCGTGGGTTCGATCCCTGCTTCGACCGAACACCAAACAATTTTTTTTTTACATATATTCCAGATATGTTCGGTAGATTCCGAAAAGATGTTCAACATTAACTACATACTACTATATTAAATGTTTACTATGAACTGTAAAATGTGACTTATTAAAGACTTATTGTCAGAAAAGAACTGTGCTTGATATAAACGAAATGGACTGTGCTGTTGGTTCAAAAATACTTTTTTTTTATTGAAAAAATAAAAATTTTGTACCAAACGAATTTTTTTTAATGATAAAAGTTTAAAATTTTCGAAGAAATTCAAAAACTCAAACAAAAGAAAAACGTTTTCCGTACACGTTTTCCAAACGT
This sequence comes from Haematobia irritans, assembly GCF_050003625.1. Lineage (NCBI taxonomy): Eukaryota > Metazoa > Arthropoda > Insecta > Diptera > Muscidae > Haematobia > Haematobia irritans. Next base: position 235,177,534 of record NC_134397.1, read on the forward strand.
TTTTTTTTTTCTTTGCGTGTAATTATATACTCATATGAACCGATTTTCACATGGAAATTAGAAGGCCAATTTGTTTCTTTACGATCCTTCCGAAGTTAAATTTTGGGGAGTCAATTTATATGGGGGCTACATATACCCAGCAAAAAAAGCGTCGCTAAATAAGAAGTGCAAAGCGTCGCCAAATAAGTAGTGCAAATGGTTGGATGAAGCGATGAATTTAACATGGACTTGTCATAGAATGGATGTCCACCATTTCAACAGGCGTTGCATAGAATTTGCATCTCTTCTTAAAGTGTGATCCGAATTCAGTGTTTAGATGTTTAAAAAACATTGTGATATTTTGCCAAAAAGATAATTTTTATAATTTCTTATGATTTTTAATGTATTCTAACTCTAGTCGATATCGAATATTTTCAAAAATTCACAAATTTTCTAGAATGAATTTAAACTTTTTTGACAAAATTTCAATAATTTGTAACATTTTATAAATTTCTACTCCGATTTGAAATAAAAAAGTTAAAGTTTCCCATTAAAAATATGAAAAAATCGAGTTGTAAAAAATTGAGTTAAAAGAACTTCCTGTGAAGTTAAACTTAAGAGCATCTTTGGGTGGTGATGTTTGGAAGTGCTCTTAAAGTTGTGCCTTTGGAAGAACTTCCACATTTTTTGCTGGGTGTTTATATAACACAAAAAAATACTTTTTGTCTTCAATCACGAAATTAGTTGATCTAGTTAATTTTTAATTGAAATGTTATCAATAACACAAAAAAAATACTTTTTGTCTTCAATCACGAAATTAATTGATCCAATTAATTTTTAATTGAAATGTTTTCAATGACAGAAATGATAGTATGAATTAAAAAATTAATTGATACTATTAATGTTTTTTTTTTTTTTTTCAATTAAAAAGTTTGAATTGAATATATTTTAAAACTCAAGACTTTAATTGGAAAATTTTTCGTGAATTTTTTTTTTTGTATTCTTTATCAGACGGCCGAACGATGTCCATCAGTCTGTTGTAATCACGCTACAGACTTCACTGATGAAGCTATCGTAAACCTATCATCCGATTTGACTCCTAAAAGTAAGTTGATGTCGCTACTTTTATTACATTTTCCAGAAATTAAAATGCTAGGGGTATTTTAAGTCCATCAAGTGTCTTGATTCAAGACTCTCCGACTTTTGGAAAGATCCTTTTTGTGCTTCAACAACTTAAAAAGATAGAAAAATCACCTTTCGAGCTTTCCCAAAATTTAGAAAATTCAATTTTATTAATTTTTGGAATAGTCGGTTTCAGATTTTACCGATTATTGCCTAGACAATTTTTGACCAACTACTCTTTGCAACTCGATGATGAGCGAGCGAATGTCTCGATTCTATTCACAAGAGCAAAAGTACTTTTTTCATAGGACATGCGAAAGTAGACAAGATTTCCATTTATTTGTAATTTCTTACAAATTTTAAACTAAGTTAACTCCAACTTATTTGGTAATGAGAGTTTTAGAGTATGAAATTTTCTACGATGAAATGTTATTTTTGTGGGACTTTCCTTCCTGTTTCAAGAGCAAAATTGTTTTTTTTTTTGACGGTTATTATTTTCTCGGCCGGTTGTTACTTTCTCGACAAACATATACATAATGTATAATCTTATACATAATTTTTGATTCGAGATGGTTGCGACAAGCACGTGACATGCTCCCCGTCCAAGAATAGCATTTTGCAAGATTAAGTCCATTTCTAAGTTCTGGCTTTTTTGAAGAAAAACAAAAAAAAAACAAGTAAGTAAAGTCTAAAGTCGGGCGGGGCCGACTATATTATACCCTTCACCACTATGTAGGCCAAAATTTGTGTTACTAGCTCAACTACTTCACATTTGCGGGAAGCTATATATAGGAGACAATTTTATTACTTCTACTAAATCTCTAGAATTAAAATTTAAATCGGCTAAAGCTATCCAGTTAATTGGAGTAAACTTCCATTGAAAATGGGTTTAAAATGTGTAACAGTCTACCATATTTCCCCAACTCTGGTGTATGTGTGTTTTATATGGGAGCTATATATAATCTGAACCGATTTTGACTAAATTTAACATGTATAGTTAGAATAATAATTCTGCTATCTATGCGAAATTTCACATAAATGGGAGTATAACTTTGGCCCTTTTGGTCATATGAGTGCAAATCGGATGGAAGATATATATGGGAGCCATATCTAAATCTGAACCGATTTCAACCAAATTTGGCACAATTACCGATACTACTAAACGTACTCTTTGTGCGAAATAAGAAGCAAATCACGTCCAACTCCTGGATTTTGAGGTCATATAAGTTCAAATCGGACGAAAGATATATATGGGAGCTATATCTAAATCAGAATCGATTTTGACCATATTTGGCACATACAATGTATCGTTAAAAGTACCGCTTGTGCAAAATTTGAAGAAAGTCAGGGCAAAACTCCGGCTTTTGAGACCATATAAGTCAAAATCGGGCGAAAGATATAATCTAATCGAAAGATCTATATCTAAATCTGAACCGATTTTAACAAAATTTGACACACTTAACGATACTATTAAACGTACCCCTTGTGCAAAATTTGAAGCAAATCACGGCAAAACTCTGGCTTTTGTGGCCATATAAGTTCAAATCGGACGAAAGATATATATGGGAGCTATATCTAAATTTGAACCGATTCCAATCAAATTTACCAAGCGTTGGTAAAATGTCAATTCTACCCTCTGTGCAAAATTTCACGACGATCGGTAGTAAACTTTGGCCTCTGTGGTCATATGAGTCTAAATCGGACGAAAGATATATATGGGAGCTATATCTAAATCTGAACTGATTTGGCTGATATTTTGCAAGATTTTCGAGATTCATAAAATATTTGGATGTACGGTATTTTAAGAAAATCGGTAGATAAACACGCTAACTATGACCACATCGGGGATAAATATATATGGCAGCTATATCTAAATCTGAACCGATTTTTTCCAAAACCAATAGCGATTATCTCTGTCCCAAGAAACGGCACTATGCCAAATTGGAGGACGATCGGACTTAAATTGCGAGAAGTTCTAAATCGACTCAGAATTTAATTCTAAGCCGATCGGTATACTAAAAGATGGGTCTATGACCACTATTTCTTGGCGTTGCATACAAATGCACAAACTTATTATACCCAGTACCACAGTAGTGGTGAAGGGTATAAAAAGACTAAATCGACTGAAGTGGTGATTACGAATCAATCATTTTGATTATTTTGAAATCTACGATCAATATATAAATTTTGTTCATTTTCATTCAGATCAAAGTTCCTATACTCTAACCCCATAAAGGAGTAAGATATAAAAGTATAAATATTTCTTAGAAATCATCGTCCATTAAATCTTTTTGTCCCATTCTAAGAGCTGATCTAAATGGAAATTTTCCTAGAAATATTACATTTTCTTTTGCAAAAAAAAAAAACAACACAAAAATCTCATTTTCCCTATTGTTAAGAGAAGAATTCGTCCTTCTTCCAATGAAGCTCTTTAACAAAAGGAAGCCTTTTGGCGGCTTAAGATGTAACAAACAAATGTAAAGATGAGCAAATGCGAGAAGGCATTATTCAATGTGATCAACATGACGACTAACAATGACGACGGCCAACTCATGACGATGATGAAGCCGGCAAAGATGATGGGCTTACAAAAACCCCAAATGCATATGAGAATGAGTCGATGATGATGGCAAGGGTAACAGCAGCAACAACAACAACATCAACTAAAATAATAACAAACCAACAGTCACAATCGAGCCATTATTATTTGAATATATAGTAGTACTGCAACCTCCAAACTGTGAACATTTGGTATTACTTTGTGTTTTAGCCATTCTACCGCCGTTTTGTACTGAAGAAGTATGACTACCATTTTTCTCCCACCGTTAAACAGTGGTTTATAAAGGGAATCGTATTCAAATTGTAATTAGAATGGAAATAATCTAAGGATATTAGGCTTTGAACTAGGGAACATTCGATTAACTAAGTTAATGTCTGCACTCAAAGAAGAGCTTTCTTTTCTGAGGAACGAGCTCTAACTATCGATATCATCTAAACGTTCATTGATGGTAACTTTTATGGTCGCCGAATTACGGCTGATAAAGCCTTCGTGATGTGGCTTCCCATCGCTTCGGCTACAGCATCCTCATGAATCCTATTAAGACCGGCCTGATATACTGCTCACTTTTATATCCCTGGATTTCGCGTTTCAATATACGGGAATGATATTGGTCTTCATATAAAGATGCGGAGATATTTTGGCGCATCAATAAAGGCAGCGTTCTGTATGTTATTTTGTAGTCTGTATGTTGCAGATGGGATACACGCCAGCTGCGATGCTATAGCTTACTGATAGGTATCAGTTGAGGCGCCTGCACTTACCTGATCTTAGTTGGGCTCAAACTTCCCTGATCTGCCGCGGTAGGTCTTTCCTCCGGAGATTAGGGCGAAGGTCGAGCTTCAAGAACAGGATTCAGCTTCAGCTGCAGTATCCTCATGAGTCCTATCCAGTCGGGTCTGATATACTGCCTGATCTAGAGGCTCTCTCTTGTAACGCTGGATTTCGTGTGTCTATGCACTGGGATGATCTTGTTCCCCTTATAAAGATGCGGAGACAACTTGGCGCAGTAATAAGCGCAGAGTTCTGACAGGTATCAATGTTATTCTGTAGTCTGTATGTTGCAGTTTGGACACACGCCTACTGCACCGCTATCACTCACCGATAGGTAGCAAATGAGGAGGCTGAACTTGCCTGATCTTATTTTGACTAGTGTTGGGAAAAATCGTTCACAGTTGTGATTCAGACTCATCGTTCCTTTTGTACAAAGGAACTAGTTCCTTCAAATCGTTCCATCGTTCATTTTCGTTCCGGATTTTTATATTTGTCATCACTGTCATCTACTAAAGACAGACATGACATTGCTTGTTTACTTTGTGTAACGAAGTTCGTGGTCAATTGAAAGATACAAAATTACTTCAAATAGTTTATAGTAATATATTAAGTCTAATTATACAATTATTTTTCGAGCTTTATGGACAGATATAGATTAAGGAACATGGTTAATAGAGCCATTGAAAAGAAAACGCCAGATACCAATCTATACACGCCTGGACTGTACATGTTTCGGTTCGGGCGAATGAACCTTTCCACAGCCTTTAGTATAGATCTGGCTGGGAGAGATAACTCAATTTTGGGCCCTTTATGCTAACTCCTTATGGAGAAAACATTTGGGAAATTTCCTCTTACAAATTGAATCATCTTTTCTCCCACTGTACATCATCTTTTCATATAACTTACAAGTCCCTTAATCTTATTTTTATTTCGTTTTGTTACATAGTAATGCAACAACACGAAATTTATTTTTAGAAAGCTAATTTGTTAGAATTCACCGAAACATGTACAGTCCAGGCGTGTATAGATTGGTATCTGGCGTTTTCTTTTCAATGGCTCTATTAACCATGTTCCTTAATCTATATCTGTCCATAAAGCTCGAAAAATAATTGTATAATTAGATATAATGCATTTGGACGTCAATTGCCTGTTTCGGTATCAGGCTAACATGTAATATAGTAATATATTAAGAAAAAATAATGAAAGGAATGGAAATTTTTAGGAAGTAACTAAACCCAGGAAGCCAAACTCTTTGGATGGATTTTTGGATTTAATTATACTATACTCTGTGCAAAATTATTTATTGCCAGAAATTACGATTTTTTTTTTTGTCTTTTGTGAAGAGCATGAGATGGAATTAATGATTCTGTTAAATAGCAGCATATCAATCAATGATTTAAATACATACGCGCCAAAATGAATGAATTGGCAAATAGCTCAAACAGAAGTACAAAAAATCAAACTGCGATCGGCGGAACGATGGAGCGTAAATTGAAAATAAAACTAAATGACAAAAGGAACGATGAGAACGAAAGAGATGGAACTAGTGACAGTCGTTCCTTTTAGTGAACCGTTCATTGTAACTAGTTCGTTCCGGAACGACACAAGACTAATTTTGACCCAAACAAATCTGGTTTGTCGTGGGAGGTTTTTATCCTCCCGCTGCTCTCCTCATGAATCTTGTCAAGACTATCGTTTTAGTAACCCTGGATCTCTCGTACCTACGCACATGTATTAGGTTAGGTTAAGTATACATTTTCAGGCTCACTTAGACTACTCAGTCCATTGTGATACCACAGTGGTAACTTCTCTCTTATCACTTAGTGCTGCCCGACAAGGGACCTCCTTTTTATAGCCGAGTCCGAACTGCGTTCCACATTGCAGTGAAACCATTTAGAGAAGCTTTGTAATGCTCAGTAATGCTGAGGTGGATTATCCCAACTGAGGTGAGATAATCCACCGCTGAAAAACTTTTTGGTGTTTGGTCGAAACTGGGTTTAAATCCACGACCCTGTGTATGCAAGGCGGGTATGCTAACCATTGCACCACGGTGGCTACGCACAGGTATTATCTTGGTCTCCATATAATGACTATCCAGGGGTGTAATGCCGAGATATCTTGGAGCAGTAACGTTCTGACAAGTCTGTATGTTATTCTGTAGTATGTTGCAGGTGGGTAGGAATTGAGGCGGCTACACTTACATGACCTTAGTTAGGACAAAACTATCCTGATCTGCCGTGGGTGATATTGGTGATGGTCGAGCTTCGAGAACAGGATTAACCTTCGAGTTCCGCACCGCTACAGTATCGTTATGAATCCTGTTCAGAGAGGATCTCGTTTGCAACGTTGTCTAGACACAGGAATGATCTTTGTCTCGATATAAAGAAGACCCAGGGATATACTGCGGAGATATCTTAGCAGTAATAAGCGCTGCGTCCTGACAGGTCTGTATGTTATTCCACTGCGTGTCACTTGTCTGAAGTGTCCATATTGTCGCTGCATACTTTACCACTGGCCGACCAGTTATCCTATATATGGTCAACAAGGTTTCTTTGTCGGCACTCCAAGTGTTGCTGAAGAACCTTGTTTCTACCGCACAGTTTATCACAAATTGCAGTGGCATAGGCAAACGACTTGAAAAGGTTGTCGAATGTCGCGAATCTTAGAGTACTTTATAGCCGAAATTGATTCACCTTGGATGTTGACATTGGACTGCCTGTGTACTTTTGCTCCCCATGCAGTGAATATTGCGGCGGAGGATTAAGTGGCGGATATCCTCAAATTTCTAGCAGTGAAATAACTGGTTATGGATCAGTAAGGTTGGTGTTTAATCGTCATCAACAACGGGCCCGGATTCAATGATTGTGCAGTCTTGTGCGTGTGTGTATGATACAATCAACGCTGTCAGGAGGAATGGAATAAAGGATAGGTAGAGGATGCACAGTGCCGGGGATATCACCACACCTTAGGGGGGTCATATATCTGCGAGGTCTTGATTTTCTATCCCTTAACTCCACGTACGACTGGCGCCCAAACCAACGTTTGGTACCTGCCAGTAGGGACGTGTTTTAGATGTCCTCGCACAGAGCATCGTCCTGTTGCACGATTTGGATTGGTTGAGTGCAATATTTATTTGTGCTGAAATGGCATGCAAAGCTTTTATTGTAGAGGGCGATAGTTCTGAGCCCTTTTAGGATGCCCATGGTCCGCGTTCAAAATATTTGTCTTCCCAGTGCTCAATACTGTCCTTCGGAAACTCTGTCAATTATATTCGGCATTTATTTTGACGCCACTGTCGACGAATACCGCCCACACCATCACCATCGACGGCACTTGAGTTCTGATAGCCAATCAAAGGTATAGAGTTTCTGCTGACCTCGTTAGCAACCAATCCCGATCATTTTATTTGTTCATGTGAAGCAAATCCTAATTTCATCGGTGAGCTCTTGCACCTTTTGGAACTTCAATGGCTTTAGCTCATTTTTCAATATGTGTTGCACCCGTTCCCGCGATATATTAAGCTTGCGAGCAAGTTTTCTACCACTACGGTGCGGATATCGATCTGGATCTCACTTTTCGTATCATTTCTGGTTTTTTGTTCGTCCAATTGCGGACGCGATGCAATATTGCCACTAAAATAAATCTGTTTGCTATCAGACAAGCGTTTTAGATACATACATAACAGCCACCCTTCAGGTACGCCTTTGTGGTCTAAGCCATCATAAGACTTTGAAGTAAAACAAGGAAAAGAATCGAATAAGGATAGCATTTCTTGGAGCCACAGTGCATTTTGATTTTTGATGGCACAATGCCTGCTTGCACATCACTTGAATAGAAAATTTGCATTTCAATGCAATTTTCCACACATGCAGGATTATAGCCATTGAATTGTAGCATTTTGATGGAATGAATGGTGGTGCTTGATGGTGGCGGCGGTATTGGCTCCAACAAATCCAGTAGTAACAGTTGTGCCACAAGTCCGTCCAATTGTACAGATGAAGTACAGCAGCGGCATTCACTTCATACACAATCCAAAATGAAGCTGAAGAGTGTGCGGATATGGTAAAAAGGAAAAGGAACGGCAGCTTTGATCTTTTGAGAGGCATTCATATAAGACAATCGGCATAGAAGTTTCCTTGCCGATTGCCAGGCAGCCAGCATTACCTTACTACCCATTTACTGTTTTTGGGGAGGTGTACTTAGTGTTTTTTTTTTGTGAGGAACAAGCGGCGGCTTATGTCTAAGTGATGTACGCCATTTTTTATGGGAATATATTTCGTTTGGAAGCTCAAAAGTTTTCCTTCATTTCATCTTTCCTCGAGGTTTATAACGAAGTGCTTATGTATTTGTGGGTCGTCCAATGTTGCTCCCATTGCCTGTGTTATGTGTTGGATTGGATTGTGAATTATCTGACAAAAAGCTAAGCTACTGTTTTACGCAAACGCAAAACGATTCAGAGCAATGGTGAGCTGGAGCCTGAATTTTGGGATGAATGGTTATTGCAAACTCCTTTGCTTGATTATGTTGGCGGCGGGAGCATTGGGGCCAAAGCGAATTGAGAAAAAATCGTCGCTCCCATAAGCCTATTGGGTTGCTCTGACTGTTTATTGTAGCAGATCAAGCCATTTCGTGGAATTACAAAATTGACATGGTCCTCCAAAATTGTCCGTCCTCTTCCCCGGGCCAGAGAGCAGCATTCGCATATGGATCTGTGCTCCTTCACTTTCTGAACAATGCAATGGAACGCATTGCAGTGCAGGCTGCAACAATCACTTAAATAATGGCATGTCCAGCACCACAACCCAGCTATCTAGCTAGCTGGCTGGCTGGATGCTTGGCAAAGACGACAAAAATGATGACGATGATGTTGATGCTGTTGCTTGCTGCCAACAAACGAAGGCGATTTGAAAAAATGTCGCCAATTGAAGGATAAGTTGCAGTCAACAATAGCGACACAACAAAAGGTAAAATCGTCTCATCATCAAACAACAACCAGTAGCCATATCCAATATTAGTAGCAAGGAGGCCGGCAATTTCGCAGAGAAACAACAGCAACCATCATACTTTGAGTTATACAACAAAATGGCCTAAAATGTTGTAAAACGGCCTCCTTATTATGGTGCACAGTGTCCGAATACTTTTCCAATTGATGAATTTCTCTCTTATTAATTTCGTCATGTTACGGTGAAACCACTTTGAAGAGGCTTTGAAACACTGAGAATTGTCACCAGCATTGCTGAGAAGGGATTATCGAAAACTGAAAAACTTTTTGGTGTTTGATCCAATGTGGGATTGAGCCCATGACCCTATGTATACAAGGCGGACATGGTAACCAATGCACCACGGTTACTCTTTATAATCGTGCAAACATTACATGATCACTGTAGCATTTTTCAGGCTAAAGCATTGGCAATAAAATAGGTGGTGCAATGACGGTGGTGCATAAAGCTGATATCGAAACCTAGAACTTGGCGTTTCGGGAAAACTTTCGTATTTCGCAGAAATTTTTTCATCGAGATCATATGACCGTTAAGGCTGGCTGATATATATAGCAACCCACTTAAGGTTGCTATCATTTCCAAACCGCCTGTCTACCCGATTTATTCCTGAGACAGTTCACTTTATTATTTACAAGCTTTTTTTGCTTGGCTTTATACCGCGGTTGTAAGACCTGTGGTCAAATATGTAAATAAAACAGCAGAGCTGACACTTATGAGACTTAAGAGCTTGCACAGAAAAAAATTTCACGAAAATTTTTCCAATTAAAATTTTAATTGAGTTTTACAAAATATTCAATTAAAAATTTAATTGATTCAAAAATTTTTTAATTGAAACAAAAATCAATCACAAAAATTAATAGTATCAATTAATTTTTTAATTGAATCAATTAATTATTTAATTGGCCTTCAATTAATTTTTTAGTTGATACTATCATTTCTGTGATTAAAGACATTTCAATAAAAAAATTAATTGGATCATTTAATTTCGTGATTGAACCAGAAAAAAAAATTTTGTGTGAGGACACGCTGGAGAGTACTGAAATTCTTGCCGGGCATTGTACAGAGACGGACCATATCCCCACGGAGCATGTTTATCATCACAAGCTGAAACATCCCTACGGGAAATTGGTACAAATTGCCACTGACGGACCCATACAGAACTGGTGCCGATCCAAGCTACTCGCACGCAAAGCTGGCAAAATCGCTAAAAGTTGTCAAATCAACCGTTACAAATGTAATTAAAGTGTTTGTGGAACGTTTGTCTACAGCCAGGAAGTCTGGATCGGGGGGAAATCGAAAACCGGAAGCTGCTGAGACGACAAAGAGAGTTGCCGGTAGTTTCAAGCGAAACCCTAACCTCTCTCTCCGAGATGCCGCAAATGAGCTGGGTATATCGTCTACAACCGTGCATCGAGCCAAAAAACGAGCCGGACTATCGAGGCTGTACACGACGATGCTGACGAAGTTTGACTGCGTGGTAATGGACGACGAAACCTACGTCAAAGCCGACTACAAGCAGCTTCCGGGACAGGAGTTTTATACGGCAAAAGGAAGGGAAAGGTAGCAGATATTTTCAAGCGCATAAAACTGTCAAAGTTCGCAATGAAATATCTGGTTTGGCAAGCCATCTGTACCTATGGCTTGAAAAGCAGCATTTTCATAGCTTCCGGGACTGTCAACCAAGAATATTACGTGAAAGAGTGTTTGAATAAACGTCTGCTGCCTTTCCTGAAGAAACACGGTTGTTCCGTACTGTTTTGGCCGGATTTGGCATCTTGCCATTACGGTAAAAAGGCCATGGAGTGGTACGCCGCCGACAACGTGCATGTGGTCCCCAAGGACAAGAACTCTCCCAACACGCCAGAGCTCCGCCCAATTGAGAAATACTGGGCTATTGTCAAGCGGAACCTAAAGATGACCAAAAAACTGCTAAGGACGAGCAGCAGTTCAAGGCAAACTGGCTTTCTGTGGAGAAGAAGGTGGACAAGGTGGCTGTACAAAATCTGATGGCAGGTGTCAAGCGTGAGGCCCGGCAATTCGGATTTGTAATATTTTTCCTGAATTTTATACTAATTGAACTTGAAAAAGAAATTTAATTTGATTTTTTTAAATAAACGAGTTCTCCGATTTACACGCATTTTCCCTTGACCAAATTTTGACCGTATCACCCTTTAAATTTACCCCGTCAATGACAAACATGGGTTTGACCGGCCCCTTCTTGGCCCCCTTTCGACCAGAACTGGGACTGGTCCATTCACACCAGGGACTAGTCCTGTATCTGTCCTGTGGTTGTTCCATTTCCCGTAGGGATATTATACCATGTATGGAGGAGTGGAGATACATAAACATACCCTTCCGAACCCTGAACATGTATAAGGACGGATCAAAGATGGAAGAAGGAACGGGCAGCGGCAAGATACTGGGCTCCATTTTCTTTCAGGATCTCACTGATCTGCGGGAGTGCAGCTTAAGGAACATACTTACCTTCATTGGTTGGTTGTTCTAAAATTTCTTTTAAAGAAGACGAACAAGTGGAAGTTCTGAGACTATTTCAAAGGGGACCACATCGGAAGGAAACATCTGAAAAGATTACATCGTGGAATTACAATGGAATTATATTGGTCTAAGTGGACATCAATTCAACACAAAATTGATGTCATCCTCTAAAACCTAACCTAACCTACCGTGAACTAGCAGTTTTGCATAGCGTCCATAAAGTGGGCGAAATACGGTATAAATACCAGAAATGATCCGGAAAGTAACGAACGGGTGCAGCACTTGGACTAAAGAAGTCCAAACTAACAAAAATTTAGACTGGAAAGATCCAAGGATCTGTTTCGCTTGCACGAATGTGTCCACTTACCGAATTTAATTTTCTCCGATGAGAAGCCATTCTAAATTGAGCAGTTTTGTGAATTAATAAATAGGCCGAGTTTACTTGCTTAAGAGGTCAGCTGAAAATTTACACATTCGGAATCTAGGGTATTTTTTCCTTTGAATAAAGTTTCTTTACAAGGCCTTGTGGGCGCCAAAAACTGTGCTCTATAAATAGGGTGGTTAAAATTTCAAAGGTTGTTGGATTGTGTATCTTTCCATGGTTCAAATTGTGTAAGTCTGAAATAGAGAAGTGTCAAATAAAATTCGAAAAAAACTTGTCATTTAGGTGTGGTTCACATTCAACATCGGCCCTTACAATTTAACCAATTAACCATATACAATTTTAAAACTGCCTGACTTTATGACAATAATAGCTACGTAGGTCAGAGTAAAGTGTTTTGACGTACAGACTTTATGGTCCATGGTTCGATTCTCTGTCTGAACAAAACGTAAAATTTAAAAAATTAATAATTTTGTAGGCTTATTTAGGCTCCACAGAAGCATAATTCGAACGTTGAAAATCAATGTAAAGAAACTGGTAATTCCTAGATGCCCTAAAAGGAACATTTATCCTAATCCTAGATATCAATTCCGAGCATGGAATATCCCCACTAACTAACCTATACACCATCATGGAGCTCAACATCGTCCGTCGGCTCCTAAGAGTAGGCAAATTAATCAGCCTCAATCTAGAAGTGTATGTAGGAAGAACAAAATCATTGTTCCAATGAAGATATCTCAAAGCGAACAACAAAAACTGCTTCTGAACCGATTCTATCCTATCAATTAAACTTCATACTGCGGATCCCACACGATACAACCATACTCTAGAATGGGTCTAACAAGGGTAGACCCACTCCTCTTTGTAACATAAGGGTGCGAAAAGTCCTTCGCCCAACGCTTTATGAATCCTAGAACCCCATACGCCTTACTCACCATCGAATCAATATGACCATTAAAATTAAGCCTACGATCCATAACAATGCCAAGATCAACAAAAGAATCAACCTCTTCCAATAACGAGCCCCTTATACTATACCGAACATCAATAGGCCTAGACCTAAAGAATCGCATAAACTTGCATTTCCTCAAGTAAAAATCCATCAGATTTACCCTACACCAATCATCAAAGCTATCCAAATCACCTTGTAATAAATGCACCTGACCAGAATTATCAAACGAGGAGAATAACTTAACGTCATCAACATACATCAAAATCCTAGAGTTAACTACGGACTGAGGTATCGTTTATAATAACAAAAATAAGACAGACCCCAAATGACTACCCTGAGGCACACCTGATAGGACATCAAAGCACCTTGAATAGGAATCACCAAAAGACACAATCTGCTTACGGCAATCAAGATACGACGAAATCCAAGCCAAAAGTGTACTGGCCAATCCAATCCTATCCAGCTTATATAACAAGAGCTTATGATTCACCCGGTCAAAAGCCTTACTAAAATCCGTATAAATAACATGAGTCTGATTCCCAACAACAAACTGATTAATAACATGAGAAGTAAATTCCACAAAGTTCGTAGTAGTCGATAGGCCCTTGCGAAAACCATGCTGACAGGGATCCAGTATCGAAGAAATGACATGCGACAATACATCAGTCACCATCTTTTCAAAAACCTTGGGAATAGCACTCAATTTTGCTATCCCCCTATAATTACCCACATCAAAGGGGCTCCCCGACTTATGAAGTGGTACGACAAAAGAGCTCCTCCATCTTAGAAGGAAATATCCGAGTTCATTGAGAACTATTAAATAACATCGACAATGGAGCAGAGAGACATTCGGAGCAGAACCTCAGAATTATCCCAGGAATCCCATCTGGACCACCACTGCTGGACGCCTCAACCCCACGCAAATACCCAGACACAGACAGACTATCAAATAATGGAATTGCCACCATATCAAGCGACCTAATAGAATAGGGATATGAACCATCAGCAAACTTTCTATAAACAGATTCAAAATAGCCCGCGAAACAGTCCGCAATGGACTGGTCCCCATAAAAGTCAAAGTTCATCCTAACAAAATCATAAAAAGACCTCGGGTTACAATGAATGTCACGTGTAACAGGTTGGCTGGTAAGTCCCCGGTCTAACAAAGGAAAGAGCTTTTTTTGTCAAAATTCGTTTTTATTATTCAACATAGTTCCCTTCAAGAGCGATACAACGATTATAACGACCTTCCAATTTGTTGATACCATTTTGGTAGTAGTCCTTCGGTTTTGCATCAAAATAGGCCTCAGTTTCAGGGATCACCTCCTCATTGCAGCCAATTTTTTTCCCTGCGAGCATCCTTTTGAGGTCTGAAAACAAGAAAAAGTCGCTGGGGGCCAGATCTGGAGTATACGGTGGGTGGGGAAGCAATTCGAAACCCAATTCATGAGTTTTTGCCATCGTTCTCAATGACTTGGGGCACGGCGCGTTGTCTTGGTGGAACAACACTTTTTTCTTCTTCATATGGGGCCGTTTTGCCGATATTTCGACCTTCAAACGCTCCAATAATGCTATATAATAGTTTTTCCCTTCTCAAGATAATCGATAAAAAATTATTCCCGGCGCACCCCAAAAAACAGAGGCCATTACTTTGCCAGCGGACTTTTGAGTCTTTCCACGCTTCGGAGACGGTTCACCGGTCGCTGTCCACTCAGCCGACAGTCGATTGGACTCAGGAGTGTAGTGATGGAGCCATGTTTCATCCATTGTCACATATCGACGGAAAAATTCGGGTGTATTACGAGTTAACAGCTGCAAACACCGCTCAGAATCATCAACACGTTGTTGTTTTTGGTCAAATGTGAGCTCACGCGGCACCCATTTTGCACAGAGCTTCCGCATATCCAAATATTGATGAATGGTATGACCAACACCTTCCTTTGATATCTTTAAGGCCTCTGCTATCTCGATTAACTTCATTTTACGGTCATTCAAAATCATTTTGTGGATTTTTTTGATATTTTCGTCGGTAACCACCTCTTTCGGGCGTCCACTGCGTTCACCGTCCTCCGTGCTCATTTCACCTCGCTTGAATTTTGCATACCAATCAATTATTGTTGATTTCCCTGGGGCAAAGTCCGGAAACTCATTATCAAGCCAAGTTTTTGCTTCCACCGTATTTTTTCCCTTCAGAAAACAGTATTTTATCAAAACACAAAATTCCTTTTTTCCATTTTTTTCACGATAACAAAAGTTGCTTCACAAAAGACGGTCTATCTCACAAACTAATTGACTTTCAGACGTCGACGTTCAGAAGGTTGGTACTATATAAAAATAATATGTATTTAATACTAGCAACGCCATCTATGTGTCAGATCGAGGACTTATCAGCCAACCTGTTACGTTTTGCCAACGTTGGGTAATCGTTTGTATGGGCTGTCGTATATCAAAAACAAACAGCTGACACACAACGATACGCTTACGAGCCGTTTTTGGATGCATAACCAGGCCTTTAGCTTGTTACATTGCACATAATCCACGCTGTACATGTGGACCAATTCTCTCCCCATGGAAGAGATTTGACACAATAACAACAGATGGAGCTATACTGCAAAACCTAACTAACATTTCCAAACACTGTGCCATATCACAAACTTCTTTTGTGGGAAGTTTTACAATTTTCACCGTCAACTTTATTTTTTTTCACCGTAGATACCAATACTGATAGGAAATGTTGTTGCTTTTCTGCTATTGTATCCTTTCATTCAATCAGTTTCAAAAATCGATCCGGGCAACTAAAAAGGAAGCCGCCGACAAAAGCTTGCGTGTAAACCATTGTTGTTCTACATCCAGTCGCGGCAATTGTTAAGTGTTGTTATTGTTGTTGTTGCTGTTATTGTTATTGCTGGGGCCGGCTGTGTCGATTTTTTGAGATGGAAGGCTTATGTCTACGCAGATAACAACTCTGTTTTATATGAAGCAAAAAAAGCCATCTTAACTACAACAACGACAAAACGTAAGTAACGTCGGCCGCGAGAGAGAACAATAACAAAAAGGACGAGTATGAATATTGGAAGACAAGAACGACTCATGATGATGATCAGCTATTTGGGTGCTTCTCAGTTTATTGTATCTTAAAATCCAAAAGGGAAGATTTAAGATTCTATTTGGGCTTTATGTGAGGTAGGCAAGACAATAGGGGAATGGTTAGCAAATTAGGATTTTGGAGGCCTTAGGTTTAATTAAAAAGAGAAGGAAATATTTCTAGCCGAAGTTATTCCATTTTAATATCGCCTTAGAAGAACTTTTTGTGAAAATTAATGGCATCTGCAGAAGAGAATTTTTGAATGTACGTTAAAAATAATGGTTAGGAAGGTTAGGTTAGGTATATTAGCAGCCCATTATGACAGTCTCACTTAGACTTTTCAGTCCATTGTGATACCACAGGTGGTGAACTTCACTCTTATCAATGATTCTATGTTAAGATCGAACGGGGTTTCATAATACAGTGAAATCACTTAGAAAAACGTTGAAACTGTCTGAAATGTCACCAGAGATATGGGATAATCCACCGCTGAAAAACTGTTTGCTGCTTTGGCCGAAACTGGAGCTGAACCCACTAACCATTGCATCAAGGTGGCTTGGTTCAGGAAAAACTTCGATATTTAGCTCCGGAAAAACTTCGATATTTTCGATCCAGCCAAATCTGCTAATCGACGATCTTTCAACAACATGATCAGATCTTGAAAAGATTGGATAGTTCATATGCTCAGGAATATAAGGATAAACTGTGACCATGACGGCCAATGTAGAGCGGAGAACTCCCCAGGGAGGTGTACTGTATCCTCTAATGTGGGTAACAATTATATGCGGCCTACTAATGATTCTAGCTAAGGAGGGATATGAAATGGTCTGTTACGCATACGATGTTATAATACTTCTGCAGGGAACGGATCCTAAATATGTCTGCAGGTGGCCAGAAAGGGTTCTGGGGATGTTAGACCCAGACCCAGGGGCCTGAATGTTAAGCTGGAGAGGACATAATTATGCCAATTCACCAGAAGGATTAAAATTGCCCAATATATAGAACCGATTTGTGTGGGCCAGGCGATACCAGTGTCTAATAAAATAAAGTACTTAATAGTAACCTTAGACAATAAACTGACATGGACGAACCGAGAGGACTAGGATAGCTTGCAGATATTGGCTACTGTGCAGAAGATCGGAAGGCTCTAAATGGGTCCTGAATCAAAAGGTGACGTGCTGGATATACTGGTATGAGAGCGTAATAAAGCGAATTCTGACATACGCGTCGATAGTCTGCTGAACATCGATGGAGAGGAAGCGCAACATAGAAATTGTACAACAGACCCAATGAATATATTGTCTTAGAATAACTGGAGCAATGAAGACATCCTGAGCAAGACCCTTGGAGACGATACTGGACTTAAGAGCAATAGAGGTTCAGATCAAAGCATCGTCGTCAGAGCTACGATGAGATTGAAGATCTCGGTAGAATGAACGGAAATAAGAAACATGACGAACCATCAAAAGACAAAAAGGGAGAGGTGGGTGAAATGGCGAATGCTGCAACAATCCATGAGGGGGCCATGACTGCCGAGCGTCACATTACCGGTCCTGGGTTCTGGTAAAATGGGACCCCAAAACAGAAACCACGGTAATAACTGCTACACCGATAGATCGAAGATGGGTGAGAGAACGGGAATGATAGTATATGTGGAGGACTCAGAAAACGAGGTCCTGGACATTCCAGCAAGCAGAAGTGAGTGCCATAACGGAATTTGTTAAATGGCTTAGGTTAGGTTAGGTGGCAGCCCGATGTATCAGGCTCACTTAGACTATTGAGTCCATTGTGATACCACATTGGTGAACTTCTCTCTTATCACTGAGTGCTGCCCGATTCCTTGTTAAGCTCAATGACAAGGGACCTCCTTTTTATAGCCGAGTCCGAACGGCGTTCCACATTGCAGTGAAACCACTTAGAGAAGCTTCGAAACCCTCAGAAATGTCACCAGCATTACTGAGGTGGGAAAATCCACCTCTGTGTTAAATGGCTTGGAAATAATACGAGAAATATTTTTACAATTGGCCGGAGGGCAATGAAAGCAACAGCAGACATTACGGTTCAACAGCGAACCGTATTGGAATGCAAAGTCATGATCAACAAATCCTCGGAATATGTAGGTTAGGTTAGGTTAGGTTAAAGTGGCTGCCCGATTAAATTTCAGGCTCACTTAGACTATTCAGTCCATTGTGATACCACATTTAACTAAAAGTACCTATTACATATGGGCACTTCTAGTCTTAACCACTGAACCTTCTCTATTATTTACTTTTGTGGAACCAACCAGATTGCTCCAAAAACATTAACAAACTGCTTAAGTTAACGTTTTCCAGGTCAGCCAGTAATCTAAAGCTATATGCTCCTAAAATTCGCTTACGCAGCAGGACACTCACACAAGAGGTGTTTAATTGATTCCTTTTCCTCCACGTCATGACAGCTTATACAATAGTCATTATACTTCGCACCTATAGTTTTTGCAAATTCGCCTATCAGGCAGCGACCCGTTATAGCAGATATTAGGAGTGCTATCTGACGCCTTGAGAACACTAGAATATCTAGTGTGCGGTTTAAGTTTAAATGGGGCCATATTTGCTTGGTGTCGTTACAACCCTTGCAATTTTCCCATCGAATATTAGCCATCATAACAGCCTTCTCACGCAGTAAGAGCTTGCAGGTGGCCAGAGGCATACCAACAGATTCTAGTTCCCCTGGAATATGTAAGGTAGTTCCTAGCCTTGCTAACACATCTGCTTCACAGTTCCCCGGTATGTTCCTATGACCAGGCACTCATATTAGGTGAATATTGTACTGCTCAGCCATCTCGTTGAGAGATTTGCGGCAGTCTATGGCCGTTTTTGAGTTAAGGAACACAGAGTCCAAGGATTTTATTGCAGGTTGACTGTCTGAGTATATATTAATGCCAATATTTGTTGGAACATTACTTCTCAGCCAATTCACCACCTCTCTTATTGCCAATATTTCAGCCTGAAAAACACTACAGTGATTAGGTAATCTTTTCGCTATTCGAATTTCCAGATCTTTAGAATATACTCCGAACCCCACTTGTCCATTCAATTTGGAGCCATCAGTATAGAAATCTATATATCTTTTATTCCCCGGGGTCTGTGTACACCACGCCTCACTGTTGGGAATTAGAGTTTCAAACTTTTTGTCGAAAAGTGGTTTTGCCAGGGTGTAATCCACTACGTTAGGCACATCTGGCATTACTTTGAGGACCGAACAATGACCGTACATTTTTTCCGACCACAGCGATAGCCCGCGCAACCGCACAGCCGTTGTTGCAGCTGACTGTTTGGCCAAAATGTCTAAAGGCAATAGATGTAGCATGACATTAAGGGAGTCGTAGGATCCGCATCTTATGGGTGCCGGGACATGTTGGATTAATAGGAAACGTAAAGGCAAATGTACTGGCGATAAGATCTAGGACACATAGCGAAGTGAACTTTGAGAACGCAAAGCCAATAGTGATAACGCGGGCCGAGTTGGATGGATGGAATACACTTAGAGCGATGTGGACTAAAACTATGGGCTGAACCAGATGACAAAAAGACTGGAGAACTACTAAAGGTGAGCAGGGCGACAGGACTAGGGGAATAATGACCGGGTACCTGAAATAATGAGGCATATCTGATGCAGAGGATGGTGCTTGTAGGTCGTGTTTTGAGAATGATGAGACCTTGGAACACAACCCGTCACTGCCCTGCAGTTACTAGACAATCGGTGAAAAGATGATTCGGAATCTGGCCCAGATTGGAAACAAGGAAGGGAACTCGTTAGAGACAGAGTTACTGGAATAAAGGGTGATACGGTCAAAATTTGGTCAATATAAACTTGACGTACTTCTTGCAATTTTGCATTTAAAAAACCTGAACACCCCTCATTTTGAAGGTGTGTGCGTGTGTGTAGAATGTTGCTCCAATTTTGATTTTGGAATTCACTCTTCAGTTGTCAAAATGCCGTCCAAGCAAAAAGAGCAGCGTATCAAAATTTTGCTCGCGCATCGCGAAAATCCGAGCTACTCGCACGCAATGATGGCAAAATCGCTAAAAGTTGCCAAATCAACCGTTACAAATGTAATTAAAGTGTTTGGGGAATGTTTGTCGACAGCCAGGAAGTCTGGATCGGGGGGAAATCGAAAACCGGAAGCCGCTGAGACGACAAAGAGAGTTGCCGGTAGTTTCAAGCGAAACCCTAACCTCTCTCTCCCAGATGCCGCAAATAAGCTGGGTGTATCGTCTACAACCGTGCATCGAGCCAAAAAACGAGCCGGACTATCGACTTACAAGAAGGTAGTGACTGCAAATCGCGATGATAAACAAAATACGACGGCCAAAGCGCGATCCCGGAGGCTGTACACGACGATGCTGACGAAGTTTGACTGCGTGGTAATGGACGACGAAACCTACGTCAAAGCCGACTACAAGCAGCTTCCGGGACAGGAGTTTTATACGGCAAAAGGAAGGGGAAAGGTAGCAGATATTTTCAAGCACATAAAACTGTCAAAGTTCGCAAAGAAATATCTGGTTTGGCAAGCCATCTGTACCTGTGGCTTGAAAAGCAGCATTTTCATAGCTTCCCGGACTGTCAACCAAGAAATTTACGTGAAAGAGTGTTTGAATAAACGTCTGCTGCCTTTCCTGAAGAAACACGGTTGTTCCGTACTGTTTTGGCCGGATTTGGCATCTTGCCATTACGGTAAAAAGGCCATGGAGTGGTACGCCGCCAACAACGTGCAGGTGGTTCCCAAGGACAAGAACCCTCCCAACACGCCAAAGCTCCGCCCAATTGAGAAATACTGGGCTATTGTCAAGCGGAACCTAAAGAAGACCAAAAAAACTGCTAAGGACGAGCAGCAGTTCAAGGCAAACTGGCTTTCTGCGGCGAAGAAGGTGGACAAGGTGGCTGTACAAAACCTGTGGCAGGTGTCAAGCGTGAGGCCCGGCAATTCGGATTTGGAAAAGCGAAAGTCTAACTGAATATTTTCCCTGAATTTTATACTAATTGAACTTGAAAAAGAAATTTAATTTGATTTTTTAAATAAACGATTTCACCGATTTACACGCGTTTTCCCTTGACCAAATTTTGACCGTATCACCCTTTAAAAGAAGGGTACAATGGAAAAATGACGTTGGTTAAAGAAGTTTTCCAAATTTGCAAAAGTTGAAAAATTGAATTTTAGGCTTATGTGTGAAGGTTAATTTTTCACATTTAAAAAATTGGAAAATTTAAAAGACGACTTTTTCAAAAGTCAAAAATCGATGTTTTGATTCTCAATACAATCCCTGCATTTTCTTATTTATTATTCAATAATTTATTAATTAAATTCATTACAAACTCATCGCCTATTAAGGCCTTCTTCTAAACCACTGCAACCGCTTCCTGCATACATGGCTTCGGTAATCAAATCACACGCATATAAGCTCTCATTTGTTGATTTCAATACAAATCGCAAAATTATTTTAAAAGTGGGTAATTAGCCTATAAACTGTCAGCTCTTCTTTGCATGCATTAATCAAGTTTTCCCCAAAAAGTAAATATTCCCCAATTGTCGGAAGATTTTGTTTGTTCTTAGCATGGAGCTATAGCCAAAAAAATAAAAAAAAAACAACGACACATCCAAATGAGATTTTTCTGTCCAAACCAAAAGTTAAAAATCTGGATCCTTTTCGCAGATAGTTTAGTGATGGCTAACAAGTGTATCCATCTGTAGAACATTTGTTTGTTGATTTCGTGCAATGCTGTCCCTTATTTTAAACAACTAATTTGTTAAAAATGTTGAGATTTTGTATTTATGTACATTACCGACAAAAACCGATGGTGGGCTTTTGGTTAAGATACCGCCTAAGAGGTAAGATTTTTTTTGACATTGAGGGAATATTGTCAAACCCTTTTCAAGATCGAAATCATCACCCTTCTATCAAAATGACAATGTTTCTTTTGTCTAATGAGGATAAGGATGTTGACTAGGCTATGAGGGGTACTGTGAAAAAATTGTTTTTGTTGCTATTACTCTAAGTTACTTTAGCTAAATGGGCTAAATATTCACAGGAGGCAAATATCAATTAGTTCAGCTAAGATGATTCAAAATTTATGTGGCGACATTGTGACATGAGAAAATATAGAATTTTCCAAGTCTCCATAAAATGATGTTAAATATTGAAGTTGATGTGAGGTTAAGAGTAAGCAGATTCATATTCAACAAAAGAACTTGGTCCGTTTAGTAGGCAACTACTTACAGAATTTAAAACTTGAATGGTGCAATGATGCCACTCCTTCGATGTAAAACGAATTTCATTTTAGATTATATTTAATATATGAGGAGGTACTTTTCAAAACATGATTATTCCACTTTTTGTGTTTTTGCACAAATTGAGAAAATAGTTTCTTGGGTATGCCCCCATATATTTAACCCGAAATTTTTGTACATTATTAAAGGCGTAAAGATTAGTCATTGTTTTGTGTAAGATTTAAAAAGTTGGCACTTCTATATTTAGAATAAATGCATGATTTAAAATGGAATAATCTTGTTTTGATGCGGCTGGTTGGAATAATCATGTCTTGATTCAAAGCACTGTGGATTAATCTTGTTTTGCTGAAACTAATTAGGTAACAGGTTGGCTGATAAGTCCCCGGTCTGACATATGGATTGCGTTAGTATTAAATGCATATTATTTTTATATAGTACCAACCTTCAAATGATTCGTGTCAAAATTTGACATATGTAAGTCAATTAGTTTGTGAGATAGAGCGTCTTTTGTGAAGCAACTTTTGTTATTGTGAAAAAAATGGAAAAAAAGGAATTTCGTGTTTTTATAAAATACTGTTTTCTGAAGGGAAAAAAATACGATGGAAGCAAAAACTTGGCTTGATAATGAGTTTCCGGACTCTGCCCAATCAACAATCAACAATAATTGATTGGTATGCAAAATTCAAGCGTGGTGAAATGAGTACGGTGAACGCAGGGACGCCCGAAAGAGGTGGTTACCGACGAAAACACCAAAAAATCCACAAAATGATTTTGAATGACCGTAAAATGAAGTTGATTGGGTTAGCAGAGGTCTTAATGATATCAAAGAAATGTGTTGGTCATATCATTCATCAATATTTGGATATGCGGAAGCTCTGTGCAAAATGGGTGCCGCGCGAGCTCACAACAACGTGTTGATGATTCTGAGCGGTGTTTGCATTTGTTAACTCGTAATACATCCGAGTTTTTCCGTCGATATGTGACAATGGATGAAACATGGCTCCATCACTACGCTCTTGAGTCCAATCGACAGTCGGCTGAGTGGACAGCGACCGGTGAACCGTCTCCGAAGAGTGGAAAGACTCAAAAGTCCGCTGGCAAAGTAATGGCCTCTGTTTTTTGGGATGCGCATAGAATCATTTTTATCGATTATCTTTAGAAGGGAAACCCCATCAACAGTGACTATTATATGGCGTTATTGGAGCGTTTGAAGATCGAAATCGCGGCAAAACGGCCCCATATGAAGAAGAAAAAACTGTTGTTCCGAAACTGAGGCCTATTTTAAGGCAAAACCCAAGGAGTACTACCAAAATGGTATCAAAAAATTTGAAGGAAGTTATAATCGTTGTATCGCTCTTGAAGGGAACTATGTTGAATAATAACAAGTATATACGGCCGTAAGTTCGGCCAGGCCGAATCTTATGTACCCTCCACCATGGATTGCGTAGGAACTTCTACTAAAGGCTGTCATCCACAATCGAATTACTTGGGTTGCGATAACACTTGCCGATGGCAAGGTATCGTAAAACTTTTTAACACTGTCTTCTAAATTGTAAGTTAGTCCATAAGGGGCATATATTAAACAAAAAAAAGGCCGATTAAATACGTATATAATTCAGTTTGACAAAATTTTCTATAGAAATAAAATTTTGACAAAATTTTCTATAGAAATAAAAACTTGACAAAATTTTCTATAGAAATAAAATGTTGACAAAATTTTCTATGGAAGTAAAATGTTGACACAATTTTCTATAGCAATAAAATTTTGACAAAATTTTCTATAAAAATAAAATGTTGACAAAATTTTCTATAGAAATAAAATGTTGACAAAATGTTCTATAGAAATAAAATGTTGACAAAATTGTCTATAGAAATAAAATGTTGACAAAATTTTCGACAGAAATAAAATGTTGACAAAATTTTCGACAGAAATAAATTTTTTACAAAATTTTCTATAGAAATAAAATTTTGACAAAATTTTCTATGGAAATAAAATGTTGACAAACATTGCTATAGAAATAAACTTTTTACAAAACTTTCTATAGAAATGAAATTTTGACAAAACTTTCTATAGTAATAAAATTTGACAATTTTTACATGGCTGTTAGAGGCCATATACTAACGAAATGTACCAAATTTCAACCGCATCGGATGACTTTTGCTCCTCCAAGAGGCTCCGGAGGTCAAATCTGGGGATCGGTTTATATGGGAGCTATATATAATTATGGACCGATATGGACCAATTTTTGCATGGTTGTTAGAGACCATATACTAACACCACGTACTAAATTTCAATTGGATCGGATGAATTTTGCTCATCCAAGAGGCTCCAGAGTTCAAATCTGGGGATCGGTTTATATGGGAGCTATATATAATTATGGACCGATATGGACCAATTTTTGCATGCTTGTTAGATACCGTATACTAACATCAGGTACCCAATTTCAAACGGATCGGATGAATTTTACCCCTCCAAGAGGCTCCGGAGGTCAAATCTGGGGATCGGTTTATATGGGAGCTATATATAATTATGGACCGATATGGACCAGTTTTTGCATGGTTGTTAGAGACCATATACTAACATCAGGTACCAAATTTCAACCGGATCGGATGAATTTTGCCCCTCCAAGAGGCTCCGGAGGTCAAATCTGGGGATCGGTTTATATGGGGGCTATATATAATTATGGACCGATATGGACCAATTTTGGCGTGGTTGTTAGAGACCGTATACTTAGACCACGTACCAAATTTCAACCGGATCGGATGAATTTTGCTGCTCCGAAAGGCTCCGCAAGCCAAATTTGGGGATCGGTTTATATGGGGGCTATACTTAAACGTGGGCCGATATGGCCCATTTTCAATACCATCCGACCTACATCAATAACAACTACTTGTGCCAAGTTTCAAGTCGATAGCTAGTTTCGTTCGGAAGTTAGCGTGATTTCCACAGACGGACGGACAGCCGGACAGACGGACGGACATGCTTAGATCGACTCAGAATTTCACCACGACCCAGAATATGTATACTTTATGGGGTCTTAGAGCAATATTTCGATGTGTTACAAACGGAATGACAAAGTTAATATACCCCCATCCTATGGTGGAGGGTATAAAAACGTCAATTGTAACGTTCTAGTGGAGACAAAAATGCAATATAAACGTGCTGGGCAACTTCCAAATTCCAAGGGCTAAGAAGTTCTTCTTTAGCTTCTGGTATATCCAAATTATCCAAATGTAGAACTTTTCCATTGACATCAATTTCGTTGACGTTGGAATTTTGACAAAAAATGTGTTTTTCTTTGTTAGACCGGGGACTTATCAGCCAACCTGTTATCAGATATATTAAGTTGAAATAAAACAACATTAGGTGGTGCAGTGTTGCAGTCATTCAGAGTGTTGTGCAGTCATTCAGAAACAAAAATTAAACGAGTGTTGTATAGTCGTTCAAAAACAAAAATTACCGCTTGCCAAATTAAGATAACTTCTGAGTGTAAAATGTAGTGATAAAACATGTTTTGTTACAATTTAGACTTAAATAGTTATTAACTTCTGGATTAATCATATTTTGTTCCAAAAATGTATATTTGAAATGGATAATGTCATTCTGTAGTGGAATAATCTACTTTTGATGAAATCACGCATTTTCAATTATTTTCCTGGTGTAATTATTGACATTTTGAAACATTTTATTTTCGCAGAGTATACAATTCAATTCAAACAAAAAAAATTCAAAAGTGGAATAATCATGTTTTGAAAAGTACATCCTCATACTTTTTTTTGGGTACATATTGTGGGCGTGTGGTGTTAAGTGTTAAATTTTTTAAATTGATGCATTTTTCATGGAGAAAATTGAATTTTTCTAAAATTATTGACGTTGTTGTGTTGTAAATAGTTTAGTAGTGAGAGCGAGAGTTGTTGTTTGGTTTGTTGTAGCGTGTGGGTGTGTGTACATTGTGTGTTGGCTTTTGCTATGTTGGCATGGGGGAGAGTAAGTTTGTGAGTAATAATAAGGGTTACCATTTTGGTCCCATCGGACCAAAATTACAAATTTTTAAATTTGGTCCGACTGTCGGACCAAATGGAATTTGGTTGATGTTGGTCCATTTTAAAAAATTTTCTATAGAAATAAAATTTTGATAAAATTTTCTGTAGAAATAAAAGTCTATGGAAATAAAATTTTAACAAAATTTTCTATAGAAATCCAATTTTGCCAAAATTTTGTACAGAAATAAACTTTAAAAAAGTTTGTATAGATACAAAATTATGCAAAAATTATGCGATCAGTTTCTATACAAATAAAATTTCACAACATTTTCTATAGAAATAAAATGTTGACAAAAATTTTTATAGAAATAAAATGTTGACAAAATTTTCTATAGAAATCAAATGTTGACAAAATTTTCTATAGAAATAAAATTAAAAAAAAAAATTATGGAAATAAAATTTTGGCCAAATTTTCTATAGAAATAAAATGTTGACAAAATTTTCTATAGAAATAAAATGTTGACAAAATTTTCTTTAGAAATAAATTTTGACACTATTTTCTATAGAAATAAAATGTTGACACTATTTTCTATAGAAATAAATTTTTGACAAAATTTTCTATAGAAGTAAAATTTTAACAACATTTTCTATAGAAATAAAATTTTGACAAAAATTTCTATAGAAATAAAATTTTGACAAAATTTTCTATAGAATTAAAATTTTGGCAAAATTTTTTATAGAAATAAAATGTTGACAAAATTTTCTATAGAAATAAAATGTTGACTAAATTTTCAATAGAAATGAAAGTTTGACAAAATTTTCTATGGAAATAAAATTATGACAAAATTTTCTATAGACATAAAATTTTGACAAAACTTTTTATAGATATAAAATTTGAATAAACATTTATATAGAAATAAAATTTAACAAAAATGTCTATAGAAATAAAATTTTGAAAAATATTTTCTATAGAAATAAAATTTTGACAAATTTTTTTATAGAAATAAAATTTTAATAACAATTTCTATAGAAATAAAATTTTGGCAAAATTTTCTATAGAAATAAAATATTGACAAAATTTTCTATAGAAATAAAATGTTGACAAAAATTTCTATAGAAATAAAATTTTAACAAAAATTTCTATAGAAATAAAATTTTAACAAAAATGTCTATAGAAATAAAATTTTGAAAAATATTTTCTATAGAAATAAAATTTTGACAAAATTTTTTATAGAAATAAAATTTTAATAACAATTTCTATAGAAATAAAATTTTGGCAAAATTTTCTATAGAAATAAAATATTGACAAAATTTTCTATAGAAATAAAATGTTGACAAAAATTTCTATAGAAATAAAATTTTAACAAAAATTTCTATTGAAATAAAATTTTAACAAAAATGTCTATAGAAATAAAATTTTGAAAAATATTTTCTATAGAAATGCAATTTTGAAAAAAATTTCAATAGAAATAAGATATTAATAAAAATTTCTACAGAAATAAAATTTTGGCAAAATTTTCTATAGAAATAAAATGTTACAAAATTTTCTATAGATTTAAAATTTTGACAAACAATTTCTATAGAAATAAAATGTTGACAAAAATTTCTATAGAAATAAAATTTTAACAAAAATTTCTATAGAAATAAAATTTTAACAAAAATTTCTATAGAAATAAAAATTTTAACAAAAATTTCTATAGAAATAAAATTTTGAAAAACATTTTCTATAGAAATAAGATATTAATAAAAATTGCTACAGAAATAAAAATTTTGGCAAAATTTTCTATAGAAATAAAATGTTACAAAATATTCTATAGATTTAAAATGTTGACAAACAATTACTATAGAGAAATACAATTTTGACAAAATTTTCTATAGAAATAAAATTTTGACAATTTTTTTTAGAAATAAAATTTTGACAATTTTTTATAGAAATAAAATTTTGACAAATTTTTTTAGAAATAAAATTTTAACAAAAATTTCTATAGAAATAAAATAATAATAAAAATTTCTACAGAAATAAAATTTGACAAAATTTTCTATCTAAGTAAAATTTTTGAATAATTTTACTATTAATTGATATTAATTTAATGTGGAAAAATGGTCCGCTGGTACGAATTTTGGTCCAATTTCGGAAAAATGTTGGACCAAAATAAATATTCATTGTGGCAACGCTGGTAATAATGAGAGCTTTGATGAGAAAAGAGTGAGCTAAAGCTATGATAATAATAAGAATTTTTTCTGTATAGGCAAGTGACTGTAATTGATAAAGGAGGTGGGGTGTGATATATATATATATATATATATATATATATATATATATATATATATATATATATATATATATATATATATATATATATATATATATATATATATATATATATATATATATATATATATATATATATATATATATATATATATATATATATATATATATATATATATATATATATATATATATATATATATATATATATATATATATATATATATATATATATATATATATATATATATATATATATACATATACATATATATATATATATATATATATATATATATATATATATATATATATATATATATATATATATATATATATATATATATATATATATATATATATATATATATATATATATATATATATATATATATATATATATATATATATATATATATATATATATATATATATATATATATATATATATATATATATATATATATATATATATATATATATATATATATATATATATATATATATATATATATATATATATATATGTTTACGTCCAAATGTAAATCCCTAACGTTCTATGAAATGTACTCCCGAATTGAGATACAAAAATACCCCAATATTTTTCCATTGTGTTTGAATAGAATTGTCGGCGAAATGCAACAAGTATCTGATTACTTATTGCATTTCGCTCGATATCATATACAAATTTTTGACAATCAGCCATATTGCGGAAGCCATTTGCTTAAAATCTTTCTATTCCAATTTGGTCGTCAACCAGTCCACATTCTATTTGGTAAGATTTCGTCCAAAAATAAAAAATAAAAATTAATGTCCAAATTGAATTTTAATCCCTAACTCGTTGTGGTTTTATTTCTTTTTGTTCACATTTTCTTTGCGACGAGAGTTACAAACCAAACAAAGAAAGCTTTCTTTGGTTTGTTTCGGCTTCAGAGAGATTTTTATCATCCAGGTATTTACTACTCCATCTCGCTCCCAAGTCAATCGGCTATTCAGCTGTTTGCCCTAAACATTTGGTCCAGTTCGAGCCAGATATACACCTGTCACTGTCTCTCTAAAGATTTCAACTCCAGCGCATTGATCTTCCTTACCAGGTACGTCTCTAACTCATTGGCATAAATCACATTTAGTATGTGCTTTGCCAAAGAGTGGATTGTGTAATAGCGGAATAGGCAAAAGAAATTCTACAATTTTATTTAATATAAAATAGTGTAAAAATATAAAGAAATTTGTAAAATTTCCAAAAAAAGATTTATATTGAAACAGAGCAACAGAAAACTATACCAATTTAAATAGGGGAAAATCCAGTCTACGGAAATACTATTTGAAAAGATTGCTAAGGTGTACATAAACCCCACGTTGTGCAAATTTTTTACATCAAGGAAAAAGTTGCAATTCATCGCAAACAACTGTGGTAGAGTAGCTTGTGGCCAAAAACAACGTTGGACTTGTTCACCGAAGGAAACCGTAAGTTAAAAACAAAAAGAAACGAAAAGAAACGAATTTACTTGAAATTCATGTACTTTGTATGATATATCGGATTAATATTTTCAATTACATTGTTCATTGCACTTCCTTTCCAAACAAAAGAACAAATATTTTTCGAACGTTTTTTTTTCGGGTGTATTTGATCAAAAGAAACGTGTTTGAGATTTATCCGCGTTTGGTGTCTCCTACATACGTACGGGTTATATTTATGTACGTACATATGTTTGATCTATTCCCAGTTTCAACCATTAAATGTTCTCTTGGCTCACTGTGTATGCTTACGAAATATCACTGTACACTCATTCTCTCAACTGCCTAGTGCGCATGTCTGCTCTCCTCCATCTCTGAGATCCACATTTCTCTTTGTTGTAAGCCCCGCTTACGTTGTCTCAACTCCCCGCTCACCATCACTTGCCTACGTGGGTGTATATACTCCACATTTCTCTTTGTTGCAAGCCCCGCTTACGTTGTCTCAACTCCCCGCTCATCATCACTTTGCTACTCGGGCGTAAGTATTCCACATTTCACGCTCTCTGTCTATTATTGAGGTGTTGTTGATTTTTTTTCTGGAGGAGGAAGAAGAAGAATGTAAACAAATATTCCATACTTTCCAAATTCTTCCATATCGACAGAGTTCATTGAACCCATTACTTTGTCATTCCAGGCGATTGTTTACATTTGTGATATATATGTATGAATATATCATTCGGGTCTGTTTTGCATAGAACGCGTATCCAGAGATATCTTTGTTGGAACGAGATACTTATTTAAGTAGAGTTGCCGCTTCATTCAAAATTTGCAAACAGACGTGATTTGATTAATATTTATATATTTTCCATTTTCCTATATAGGACATTTACAACGTCAATTTGTTCATGGAATTGACGAATTGATACCCAAAATTTAAGGATTGAAAAGTGATTCGTTCAACCCAAAATCTCTTTGCACATTTTTCAACCCTGCTTGTAATCACTAATCTCTCTTTTTTTTTGAGAGAAAAAATAATTTTTTTTTGGAAAAATAAATAAATAGAACTCCCACCACTCTCCATCTATAGCAAGGTATTTCTTCATTTTCCCAACCTTTCGTCTTAATTTTCAAGAAAGAAATTTTTCGTTTATATTGGAAATTTCTATTGGGTATTTTTCGTGAATTCTACCATCATGACATTGGACAAATTTATTAGGGCTGCCGATCATTTGGTCGAATTTGAAGCTTCTTTAAATGAAAATAAATTGCCTACCACATCTCTTTGTCTCCTCGAGACCCATCGCGATGAAATTAAGGGTATCTGGAATAGGTTAAAGCAGATTTATGAGAAATGTCTCGTGGAACTAGCCAACGGAGAAGACGATGGCAAAGAAACCGAGGCAACTCGAAAAAGGGAGACAGAATCGGTTAAGGAGAAATATAAGAGTTCCTATTCTACTTATTGTCGATGTGTGTCTAAGATAAGTGAATTAATGGCAAATCTTGGCTCATCTTATTCTGCTTCAAGTCCTAATTCTAACTCCAGTTTCAATTTGCCTCCAATCGAACTAAATGTTTTTCATGGTGACTTTAAATCTTGGCCAACTTTCCGGGACATGTTCACCGCGGTCTGTATAAAGAATTCTAAGTTGAGTCCCGTAGAGAAATTGTTCCACCTGACCCAAAAGACCAAGGGTGAGGCTCATGAAATCGTGTCGAAAAGTCCGCTCACTGACGATGGTTTCGGAACAGCTTGGTCCAACTTATGTGCCCGTTATGAGAATAAACGGGTTCTTGTAAACGAACAATTGAAGACCTTATTCAATCTTTCGGCAATTTGCTCTGAATCGGCCAGTTCTATAAAAGGGCTTCAACGCGACATTAATGCCTGTATTTCGATCTTAAGGGTCCACAAAATCGATATCGAGAGTTGGAATCCAATTTTTGTCTTCCTTTGCTCCAACTGTCTTCCAGATTCTACCTTGACCTTATGGGAACAGACGTTGAATGATAAAACTTGCATTCCTAAATGGTCGGAATTAGACGAATTTTTAACGAACAGGTACCGTACCCTGGAGTCCGTCTCCGAAATCAGAGGTTCTAAGGAGCAAAAGCCTTCTAATTCCCGAACGAAAGGGAATAATAATTCCAAACAAATCTCTGGGAAAATTAGCACATTTCAGGCTAATATCAGCCAACACACCTGCAAACTTTGTTCAAATGAAGTCCATGTAATACGGAAATGTCCGAAATTTCTCAAAATGAATTACCAACAGAGATGGACCGAAATTAAAAGTAAAGGTTTATGTGCGAATTGCTTTGCTAGTTCGCATACAGCGCAGAGATGTAAAAGTAAATATTCTTGCTTTAAATGTGGTAAACGTCACAACTCACTACTACATAATGACTCGAATAATCACTCTCAAAGCACATCTTATTCCAATAATTCTCAACGGCCGAGAAATGATCCCATTTCAAATCCTTTAATACCACCATCGTCCCCTTCTAATATACAGTCCACTGATTCTTCAAATGGAGTAATACAAACATGTTTTGCCTCCAATTCGAACGGGGTATTACTGGGTACAGCTATGGTACGAATTCTCCATTCTGGGGTGGTGTATCGGGCTAGGGCTTTATTGGATTCTGGATCTGAAGGAACACTTATTTCTGAAAGACTTTCTAATATGTTACGACTTCCGTCCAGACATACCTCTGCCACGATTTCGGGACTAAATAATTCGGTATCTGCCGCTGTTCAAAAAGAATGTTGTTTTGTGTTGGGTTCGGAGTCCGATTTGAATTTTGAATTATTTGTGTCGGCCTTAGTCGTCCCACATTTATCAAATAATTTACCTTCAAGAACAATAGATATCCAACGATTATCGGATTTACCCCCTCTTCAATTAGCCGACCCGAAGTTCTATGAAAGTTCAAAAATTGACATTCTTTTAGGGGCAGATGTTTTCCCATCGATTATGTTGTCAAAGAATGAACTGGGTATCTGTGGTTCTTTAATGGCTCAGGAGACCGTCTTCGGGTGGATTCTTACAGGTCCTATTTTTACTAGGAACAATTCTTCATGTTCTGCTCGTGTCTCCTTCTTCTGTGAAATCTCCTTAGATAAGCAGATTTCACGTTTCTGGGAGGTGGAGAATATTCCAAAGAAACGTTTTCTCTCCCATGAGGACAAAATTTGTGAAGATCTATATCGAAAGACCACCAGAAGAAATGAGGAGGGTCGGTATGTGGTTTCTTTGCCATTTAAAGAATCTTTTCCTGAAAAATTGTGTCTTGGATCATCCCGCTCGGGTGCAATGGCACAATTTCTGCGAAATGAATCGAGGTTGATTCGGAATCCAGATTTGAAGCAGGAATATGATAAGTCACTTATTGAATATGTCACCCTCAATCATATGTCATTGATAGATTCTCCTAGTCCAATCCAAATGTGCTACTACTTACCACATCACGCGGTAATAAAGCCGGAAAGAACTACTACTAAGGTTAGAGTAGTTTTTAATGCATCCGCTCCCTCTTCCAATGGTATTAGTTTGAACGATGTCCTTTATACGGGACCTGTATTACAGAATGATTTGACTGTACTAATATTGAAATGGCGATTTTACAAATTTGTCCTGAATGGTGATATCCAAAAAATGTATAGACAAATTCTTGTCAATGCCAGCCATACACCATTTCAACGTATTTTATTTCGTGAAAATCCGAATAATCCTGTCCAAGAATTTGAATTGAAAACTGTAACGTTTGGATTAAATTGTGCGCCATATTTGGCCATACGTACAATTATCCAATTGGCAAATGACGTACAGGAAAAATATCCTTTGGCTAGTAAGATATTAAGGAATTCAATTTATGTTGATGACGCTTTACTAGGGGCTCACTCTATTGAGATGGCGATAAAGTCGAGGGATGAATTAATTCAAGCTCTGAATTCCGCCGGGTTTCATATGAGAAAATGGATTTCTAATTCAAAGAAAATTCTTAAAGGACTTCCAACTGAACATCTTTTGTGTGCTGATTTTTTGGAATTCGAAGATCGTAGTTCAGCAAAAACCCTAGGAGTTCGTTGGAATGCCCTTTCAGACCAGTTTTATTTTTCCACCATCAAATTTCCAGATACTTGTTCATACACTAAGCGCGAAGTTTTGTCGCAAATATCAAAATTGTTTGATCCAGCAGGATGGTTGTCACCCATTATCATAATTGCTAAGATTATCATGCAGAGAATTTGGTTGGACCGAACGGAATGGGATGCAATAATTTCTCCAGAATCACTTCGACTATGGAAAGCTTTTCAAGCTAATTATAACGCAATAGATGACATCAGAATTCCAAGATGGATCGCATATTCCCCTGATTGTAAAATCGAGTTTCACTGTTTTTCAGATGCATCGGAAAAAGCATATTCTGCAGTCATATACATTCGAGTTATTTGTCCAAGTGGTATATCCACTAACTTAATTAGTGCTAAAACAAAAGTAGCCCCACTGAAAACATTATCCATTCCACGATTAGAGCTTTGTGGGTCCACGTTATTAGCTGAAATGATCGACAATTTGCTCCCACAATTTGAAATTGAAAACTATTCCTTGTTTTGCTGGACTGACTCAACTATCGTGCTCTCCTGGTTAGCGAAACCACCTTGTTGTTGGAATACATTTGTAGCCAATAGAGTCTCAAAAATTATACAAGTGGTGGACATATCCAAATGGTTTCACGTGGATTCGGAATTCAATCCTGCAGACTTAGCCAGTCGAGGAGTTCAAGCTCAGGACCTACAAAACAACCGCTTGTGGTGG
The DNA here is from genome assembly GCF_050003625.1 of Haematobia irritans. NCBI lineage: Eukaryota > Metazoa > Arthropoda > Insecta > Diptera > Muscidae > Haematobia > Haematobia irritans. Next base: position 235,212,686 of record NC_134397.1, read on the forward strand.
AATGGACCAGATTGGCTATCAGAACCATCAAAGAATTGGCCAAGAACCATTGAGAAAAAGAATTTCGAAACTGAGCTCGAAAAAAAGCCCGTCAAAGTTCTTTTTACTTATTTCCAAAACTTTGAGGACATTCTTGACCGATTTTCTTCATTTTCCAGAGCCCTTAGAGTAAGTGCCTATATCTATCGGTTTTATTTTCGAACTCATCCAAAATTTCGATCCAGTTTTCAAAGGAACGACAAAATAATTACGACATCCGAAATTATTTTTGTTCGAAAACAACTTATTTGCGTTTCTCAAAAGGCATTTTATCCAGACGAGTATATGACACTCAATTCTAAAAAATCTATTAAAAAATCTAGTCCACTTTTATCCTTAAATCCATTTATTGACCAGGAGGGAATAATGCGAATATGTGGCCGACTAGAATCATCATCTGATTTATCTTTCAACGAAAGACATCCAATTATCCTTCCATACGGATGCCAATACTCTCGTCTTTTAGTCCATTTTATTCATCAGATCAGTCTTCACGGGGGGAATCAACTGGTGCTGCGACTGGTGAGAACTCAGTACTGGATTCCAAAAGTCCAAAATCTAATAAAAACCACGATTCATCGCTGTAAACCATGCATTCTGTACAAAAGGAAATGTCAACAACAACTAATGGCATCTTTACCTACAGAGCGATGTTCCATATCTCGTCCTTTTACACACACTGGGTTAGACTTTGCGGGTCCTTTCGACTTAAAAAGTTATGCTGGAAGATGTTGCCGTATAACAAAGGGATATGTCTGTGTATTCGTTTGTTTTTCCACTAAGGCAATACACTTAGAAGCAACCACCGATTTGTCTACCTCCGCTTTCCTAGCAGCCTTCAGCCGATTTGTATCCCGACGTGGCTGCCCTCTGCATCTTCACTCAGATAATGGAACTACATTTGTTGGAGCTTCCAAAACATTATCCAAAGAATTTATCCAAACTTCTCGTGAAACTCTGACTTCAAATTACTTGCACCAAAATTTGACATGGCATTTTATACCACCAGGAGCACCTCATATGGGTGGACTATGGGAAGCCGGTGTCAAAAGCTTTAAACAGCATTTCAGGAAAACGGTTGGTGTCCAAAAATTTACATTCGAAGAATTCCAGACATTGTTATCCAAAATTGAAGCATGTCTTAACTCCCGACCTATTTCCCCATCTTCCGAGAATCCCACCGATTTAACAGCGTTGACACCGGGACATTTTTTAATTGGCTCGCCTATACTTATGCCACTGGAACCAGAACTTGTCCATTCCTCTACTTCTATCCAAAATCGCTGGCAACGCATAAAAGCTCAACATCAGTTTTTCTGTTCCCGATGGAAAAATGAATACCTTAAAGAATTACAAAAGCGCCATAAATGGAAAAGGTCTGAAGAGGACTTGAGGGAAAACATGCTGGTGGTGGTTAAAGAAGAAAACTTACCCCCGAATTCTTGGCGTCTTGGTCGCATTACAAAGGTTCATCATGGCAATGACAATCGAGTTCGAGTAGCGGAAGTACACACCCAGAAAGGCACTATAACTAGGCCAATTACAAAATTAGTTGTATTGTACGATGAATCCTCCTAATTGTCCTTTTCCATTTTTTGCAGCTATCCAAAATTTTTGTCCTTTAATAATCCCTTTCTCAAAATTCCTATCTCCCATTTCTAATTATTACCCTTTTTTACAGAAATATGAATACGGCTGGAAAATTAAATCGAGGTCGCATATATTTGTGCAGAGTGTGCCGAAAACCACATTCCTTAAAAAACTGTCTTCGATTCCGAGACATGAATGTATCTGAAAGATGGGAGGCCGTAAAGAAGTATGGCTACTGTTCTAATTGCCTTGCCCATTCGCATTCTCAAGGATCTTGCTTCACAAGGCTCGGATGTATACATTGCCAAGAGAAACACCATTCCTTGCTTCACATGAACTCTCGTCTATTAGAAAATGTGGCTACTTGTTCCTCAACGCATAAACAACGTCCAATTTCCCGACCTCCATCGTCCAACCGTCGGCCACCAACGACAAATCCGGATAATACTACTAGGCCAAAAGAATCTCGGACAACCAAACCTTTATCATCCGCAACATCTCTTACATCGATACTCCAACAAAACGCAACAACTTTACTTCCCACGGCTCTAGTAAAAATTCAAGCAGATGATGGTCAACACTACGCTCGTTGTCTATTGGATTCTGGCTCTCGAATGAGCTGGATTTCGAAAAAGTTTGTTGATAAATTGAATCTGATGACCCTGGAACTCGATGGAGAGATTATTTGTCCTGTAACAATGTGGTCTTGTGTTGATCAAAATCATAAAATCGAAGCCACATTGAAAGTCAACAATAGAATCACCACTATAACTCCAAAAACATCCCTACCTGAGACAGTCAAATCTTACTTCCAAAATTTCGTTTTAGCGGACAAACGATTCTATAAATCTTCTACCGTTGATATTGTACTGGGAGTTGATATTTATTCACGAGTCGTTCTTGACGGTATATATGTACGAGCCGGCCTTCCCACAGCACAAAATACCATGTTTGGAATAATTTTGTATGGCATTTTTTCTACTTAAAACTTATACAACAACTGTTTTTTTTCCTTTCAATTATTGAATTATGAATTTAAAAGAAAATAATTATTCTTTTTTTTACGAACTTCATTCTTTAATGAATTACCATATATTGTACTTGCAATGTAAATATCTTATATCTCATTGTTTTCTATTTAACTTTTGGCAGACGAATTATAAGACATTCTGTTACAGTAATACTGCAAGGCGGGCGGAATGTTTACGTCCAAATGTAAATCCCTAACGTTCTATGAAATGTACTCCCGAATTGAGATACAAAAATACCCCAATATTTTTCCATTGTGTTTGAATAGAATTGTCGGCGAAATGCAACAAGTATCTGATTACTTATTGCATTTCGCTCGATATCATATACAAATTTTTGACAATCAGCCATATTGCGGAAGCCATTTGCTTAAAATCTTTCTATTCCAATTTGGTCGTCAACCAGTCCACATTCTATTTGGTAAGATTTCGTCCAAAAATAAAAAATAAAAATTAATGTCCAAATTGAATTTTAATCCCTAACTCGTTGTGGTTTTATTTCTTTTTGTTCACATTTTCTTTGCGACGAGAGTTACAAACCAAACAAAGAAAGCTTTCTTTGGTTTGTTTCGGCTTCAGAGAGATTTTTATCATCCAGGTATTTACTACTCCATCTCGCTCCCAAGTCAATCGGCTATTCAGCTGTTTGCCCTAAACAATATATATATATATATATATATATATATATATATATATATATATATATATATATATATATATATATATATATATATATATATATATATATATATATATATATATATATATATATATATATTAAAATGATCAGTGATTCGCAATGTAATCATTAAATTCAGATTAAATTCAGAACAATAAATTATAATGTTTAATTTAAAACTACGGATATGTGGTTGTCATTGAGTTTAACATGGAATCGGGCAGCACTCAGTGATAAGAGAGAAGTTCACCAATGTGGTATCACAATGGACTGAATAGTCTAAGTGAGCCTGATACATCGGGCTGCCACCTTTCACATTTTTTCACAAGGTTTCCTATAAATAGGAATTTGAGTCTGCAGTAAGTAGCATAAATAAAGGAGAATAAAAATTTTTGTCTTACAATTTATCTACATGTCAAACCTTTTCCTTTGAAAACACATTTAAAAAAAATGAACCCTATTTGGCATTAAAGCAAATTTAATTCTATTTTAATTCGTGTTTTGAGAAAGTTTTCATTACTTTAATAATTTTTTGTGCACGTTAGTTAATTTAACTTAAAAAGAGGGAAAATTATGCAGAAATGAAGCATAAAGATTTACTAAATTCGTGTCTCACACAAAAAAGTTCAGAATTTTTTAAAATTTGTAAATTTTACCAATATTGAGCCCAACGTGAATGGTAATAAAGATATTTTTGCAATTTTTATGATAAACAAATGAGCTTCTTACAATGGAAACGACGTTAGTTCGTAACTACCTCAACATAAACAAAATTTTCATGAAAACAAATTATTTCGGCGAAATTCACTTCCAGCGCGACGTTTATATGCCATTACATTTATTTGTAATTTAGCTTTTTCTCCGTTTCTATTGTTCTAGTCAATATAGTTTTTATACCCTGCGCCACACGGGTGAACAGGGTATTATAAGTTAGTGCATATGTTTGTAACACCCAGAAGGAGACGAGATAGACACATGGTGTCGTTGGCAATAATGCTCAGGGTGGGTCCCTGAGTCGATATAACCATGTCCGTATGTCCGTCTGTCCGTCTATCCGTCCGTCTGTCTGTGAACACATTTTTGTGATCAAAGTCTGGGTCGCAATTTAAGTCCAATCGCCTTCAACTTTGACACATGTTCCTAATTTGGGTCAGAATTGAACCCTATTGATTTTGGAAGAAATCGGTTCAGATTTAGATATATCTCCCATATATATGTTTCGCCCGATATGCACTAATATGGACCCAGCAGCCAGAGTTGTATACCGATTTGCTTGAAATTTTGTACAAACATAACACTTAGTCGTATAGTCAAGTGTGCAAAATTTGATTGAAATCGGTTCAGATTTAGATATAGCTCCCATATATATCTTTCGCCCGATATGGACTTTTATGGCCCCAGAAGCCAGATTTTTGGCCGAACTTGGTTGAAATTCTGCACTAGGAGTACAATTAGTAGTATAGTCAAGTGTGCAAAATTTGATTGAAATCGGTTCAGATTTAGTTATAGCTCCCATATATATCTTTCGCCCGATATGGACTAATATGGTCCTAAAAGCCAGAGTTGTGGCCCAATTTGGTTGAAATTTTGCACAGGGAGTAGATGTAGCATTGTTGCTATGCGTGCCAAATTTGGTTGAAATCGATTCAAATTTAGATATAGCTCCCATATATATCTTTCGCCCGATATGCACTTATATGGACCCAGAAGCCAGAGTTTTATCCCGATTAGCTTGAAATTTTGCACAAGGAGTACAATTGGTAGTATAGTCATGTGTGCCAAATTTGATTGAAATTGGTTCAGATTTAGATATAGCTTCCATATATATATTTCGCCGTTATGGACTTATATGGCCCCAGAAGCCAGAGTTTTGGCCCAATTTGGTTGAAATTTTGCACTAGGAGTACAATTAGTAATATAGTCATGTGTGCCAAATTTGATTGAAATCGGTTCAGATTTAGATATAACTCCCATATATATGTTTTTCCGATTTCGACAAAAATGGTCAAAATACCAACATTTTCCTTGTAAAATCGCCACTGCTTAGTCGAAAAGTTGTAAAAATGACACTAATTTTCCTAAACTTCTAATACATATATATCGAGCGATAAATCATAAATAAACTTTTGCGAAGTTTCCTTAAAATTGCTTCAGATTTAAATATTTTCCCATGTTCTTTTACTAACATTGTGTTCCACCCTAGTGCATTAGGCGACTTAAATTTTGAGTCTATAGATTTTGTAGAAGTCTATCAAATTCTGTCCAAATCGAGTGAAATTTAAATGTATGTATTTGGGACAAACCTTTATATATAACACCCAACACATTTGACGGATGTGATATGGTATCGAAAATTTAGATCTACAAAGTGGTGCAGGGTATAATATAGTCGGCCCCGCCCGACTTTAGACTTTCCTTACTTGTTTTTTATAAAAATAAACAAGAAAAGACAAAATATAATGCTTGAACGGAGATTTTCTGAATCTCTGTATGTCTCCTAAAACGACAAGGACGCTAATTCGTGGCAACACAAAAGAAAAACAAAATTTTGATAAATATTCTTATAAAAATTTTATTTGAATAATTTATTTTAGCAATTTCTACTTAAATATCCTTCTCAGAGCTAAAATTATGTTCTTTTGTGACCATCCCCAAATAAATCAAAATGTGGATTAACGAAAAGGACGTTAATTCATGACCACACCCATAAAATCAAAATACCGAAGAAAATCGTAGAAAATTGAGTTTTTTCGAGATTTCGAGAATTTAGCTAAAAATACAGAATTTAGTAAAAAAGCCTGAAAAATTAATTTGTTTTTGCTCCTTGTACAAAGAGAATACGATTGGTTGGGACGATCGAATTTATTGCCAACCTCCTTTTGGTAGTTGCAGCTACTATCACTTGGCAGTTGTGTCTCCCAAATAATTCGGTCCTGCCAATCGAACAATGGCAAGGAGGGCTTACATGACATAAAGAGTTGATTATGTCAACCAATAAATTCTGCTACCACCTTCATCATTCGGTTGTGTTGATCAACCATCGAAGTACATATAACCGAATTATAAAAAAAATTGGTCCCGCTATCTAAATAACGCTACCCATATCAAATACATACATATTTTACCCACGAGACTAAACAAGACTTGACTTGATATTTTGACTTGATATTTTACACAGAGAGTAGATTTCACATTCTCCAAATCCAAATCGGCTCAGATTTAGATAAAGCCTCCATATACATGTTCTTCCGATTTGATGAAATATGGCCAGAATTCCAACATTTTACACACAATTTGCTTTACCCATATTGTAGACATGTAGTCTACACAACGCAATTGCATACTTTCTACAGAATTTGTTAAAGTGAAGTTAAGCCTTCGGCTTCTGATTTGGCCAAATATTGTCCAAAAACCCACAATTCACGAATGGTGCAGGGTATAATATTGTCGGGTCTCAACTAGTCCGCGATTTTAACTCCTACAAACATTCGGATCAAACAGGATCCAGGATCCAAGCTTAATCACAATCTCCAAATTTACATGCTGGAAATGGGGCACATGGAGTTATTTTGAATTATCTAAAAAATATATCGAATACAAACCATTGTCCTCCCCTTAGATTATCCATAAGGTGTTGCGGTCTCATCCTTGGTGCAGATATGAGAAGCATCGACATTTTTGACCCATTTTATTGCTTCGATTTAAAAGTTTGAAATAAAATACATTTTTATACTTCAATTAATTTTTATTAACGCAAATGACATTTAAAAATTTCAAACGCCATTCGGCTATGAATGCTATATGAAAATGTTGGCAACTAAATGATAGTTAAAAAATTTCCTTACGGTTGGTCGTATCAACTAATTTGACTCAAAATTTTTCAAAGGAGGTAGATTTGGTTGCTACAACCATTTATTTTGTAGCATGACATAAATTCTGTTGAAAGTCTCACCATATAGTTACAGTTACGAACAAATACATATAAATACAGAAAATTGGTATAAACAACCTATATTTATTTCTAAATGTAGAATGTTTATTACTACAACGGAATTCCAAACACTCTCTTCTCTGTGTGTATAGTTAATTAAAGTACAATACTTTGGAAAAAATACTTTGGAATTACAAAAAATTGAATTCGTTTTACTTTTATACGCTACATACTGTATGTAATCGTTACTAATTTACATGTCCCATCCCATTTATTGTTTAAGTAAAATTTAAATATTTCGAATATTGAGCTTGCCTATATTCACGATCTTGCTCCAAATACGATTGCTACAGATTCGAGTACTACAATGAACTGTACTAAACCATATGTGGGAACATTCATGACAACAAATATAGATGCAACCTGTTGAACTCTAAATACTAAACTTATATTCCATATGATCCATATTCAACATCGGGTATCTGGCAAAGGTTGCATACAGCTGCAGAATCAAATAACTCTAGAGAACATAACAATTACTTCGAAATGACAATAAAATAGTCACGTATTTTATTCACATGTTCGTACACCGCCAACACCAGAACATAGTGAAACAAGCAAACGCCCAGTAGTCAGCCCCAGTGCAATGCTCACCCCCTGTGTGGTGGCAAATAATGAAGTTGCCAAAAACAAGACAAACGAAAATTTTACTACAACCACGAGAATAGAAAAAGTAACAATAGCTTGGGGAATTTACTACAAAGGAGTAATGGTTGAGATTTTTCATTCAACTTTAGCAAATTGCAAATTGCACAACAAAGAGTTCAAAACCATTTATGATTGTTGTTGTTTTGCATGTTGTTTCTACATTTGGTGCATTTCAGCGATTTTTTATAATACAGAGTGGTTAATATGTACTGCAAACACACTTAAAAAATATTTACGTCATATTTAAAAATTTTTTTCGTTAAATTTAGGACACAAATTTTGTAAATTTTCGTCCCTCCGTTAAAATCGCATGTCTTTGAACTAAGGCTAATTTTCTTTAAAGTAAAGAAACAAATTTTTGATATAAATAAATTGTCCTTAAATGAACTGAAATATTGAAACTTTAGATTTAAAATAAAAACGCTTCAAATATAGGCTACGATTTATTTTGAGGATTTAGCGCCTTGGGTTCATTTTTTACTTTGAAGTATCCGTTATAATTTGGATTTTTTAATTGGCATTTATTTGTACGTGAGTACCTTTATTACTAGACAGCTAAAAGATAATGAAAATTTGTTAAATGAGATCTGTATCCTAATTTTAATTTTATTGGTCCCAGATTTAAAGCCAGATAGGTCGCTAAAAATATCTTTATTTTAAAGAAGTCACATCTTTGGCTCAGAATCTACACCAAAATACTCAAGGGAAGGTAAAAATCTTTGGATCCAAAGTAAACTTTTTTTTTTTTGAGTGCAAAAAGGAAAATTTCGGACTTCACAAAAGGAACTAAATATTTTGCTACAAACTCAAGAACATATATTAGACATAATTATTTTTATACCCTACACCATAGGATGGGTGGTATATTAACATTGTCATTCCGTTTGTGACACATCGAAATATTGCTCTAAGACCCCATAAAGTATATAAATTCTGGGTCGTGGTGAAATTCTGAGTCGATCGAAGCGTGTCCGTCCGCCCGTTCGTCTGTTGAAATCGCGCTAACTTCCGAACGAAACAAGCCATCGTTGTTATTGGTGTGTTGCAAATGGGCCATATCGGACCACTTTTACGTATAGGCCCCATATAAACTGATAACCAGATTTGACCTTCGGAGCCTCTAGGAGAAGCAAAATTCATCCGATCCGTCTGAAATTTTGTACGTGGTGTTATGTGTGGTCCCTAAAAACCATGCTTATATTGGTCCATATCGGTCCATGATTATATATAGCCCCCATATAAACTGATCCCCAGATTTGGCTTGCGGAGCCTCTAGGAGAAGCAAAATTCATCCGATCCGTCTGAAATTTTGTACGTGGTGTTATGTGTGGTCCCTAACAACCATGCTCATATTGGTCCATATCGGTCCATGATTATATATAGCCCCCATATAAACCGATCCCCTGATTTGACTTGCGGAGCCGCTAAGAGAAGCAAATTTCATCCGATCCGGCTGAAATCTTGTACGTACACAGAAAAAAATATCACCAAAATATTTCCAATTAAAAAGTTAATTGAAGTTGAAAATTTTTTCAATTAATAAATTAATTGATACAATTAACTTTTTAAACATGATAGAAACATTAAGTTAATTAAGTCAATGATTGAAATTTTTAAAATGTTTAATTAAAAAATTAATTGATACAATTAACTTTTTAATCAAATTCGGAAGACTAATTCAGTTAAAAAAGTGCTGATTTTTTTACTTTTTTAATTAAAAATGTATTTCAAACAATCATTTGTTAATCCAAATAAAAACTCTAAGCCAATCTAACTAAGTAATTAAAAATAGTTACCTTTTTTAATTAATAAATTAATTGCGTTTTGCAATCAACATCAATTAACTTTTTAATTGAATCAATTAAAAAATTAATTGAATTTTGCTGAAAAAATCAATTAATTTTTTAATCAAGAATTTTTCTATGCCCAATTAAAACTGGGATTGATACTATCATTTTCGTGATTGAAGACATTTCAATTCAAAAATTAATTGGATCAATTAATTTGGTGATTGAATCAGAGAAAAAATTTTTTGTGTGTAGTGTTAGTGTGTGGTCCCTAACAATCGTGCTCATATTGGTCCATATCGGTCTATAATTAAATATAGCCCCCCTATTAACCGATCCCAGATTTTGCTTGCTGATCCTCTCGGAGGAGCAAAATTCATCCGATCCGGTTGAAATTTTGTACGTGGTGTAAGTGTGTGGTCCCTAACAAACATGCTCATATTGGTCCATATCGGTCCATAATTATACCCTGCGCCACACTGTGGAACAGGGTATTATAAGTTAGTGCATATGTTTGCAACACCCAGAAGCAGACGAGATAGACACATGGTGTCTTTGGCAATAATGCTCAGGGTTGGTCCCTGAGTCGATCTAGCCATGTCCGTCTGTCCGTCCGTCTGTCTGTGAACACATTTTTGTGATCAAAGTCTAGGTCGTAGTTTAAGTCCAATCGCCTTCAAATTTGGCACAAGTTCCTGTTTTGGGTCAGAATAGAACCCTATTGATTTTGGAAGAAATCGGTTCAGATTTAGATATAGCTCTCATATATATCTTTCGCCCGATTTGCCCTGATTTGCTTGAAATTTTGCACAAACATAACATTTGATCGTATAGTCAAGTATGCAAAATTTGATTGAAATCGATTCAGATTTAGATATAGCTCCCATATATATCTTTCGCCTGATATGGACTTATATGGCCCCAAAAGCCAGTGTTTTACCCTAATTTGCTTGAAATTATGCACCAGGAGAACAATTAGTATTACAGTCAAGTGCGCTAAATTTTATTGAAATCGGTTCAGATTTAGGTATAGCTCCCATATATATCTTTCGCCCGATTTTCCATCATATGACCACAGAGGTCAAAGTTGTAGTCCAATGTACGTGAAATTTTGCACAGCGAGTAGAAATAAAATACTAAGTATGCATGTCAAATTTGGTTGAAATCGGTTCAGATTTCTATATAGCTTCCATATATATCTTTCACCCGATATGGACTTATATGGCCCCAAAGTCCAGAGTTTTATCCTAATTTGCTTGAAATTATGCACCAGGAGAACAATTAGTATTACAGTAAAGTGTGCTAAATTTGATTGAAATCGGTTCAGATTTAGATATAGCTCCCATATATATCTTTCGCCTGATGTTCCGTCATATGACCACAGAGGTCAAAGTTGTAGTCCGATTTACGTGAAATTTTGCACAGGGAGTAGAATTAAAATACTCAGTATGCATGTCAAATTTGGTTGAAATCGGTTCAGATTTATATAGCTCCCATATATATGTTTTTCCGATTTGGGCAAAAATGGCCAAAATACCCTTATTTTCCTTATAAAATGGTCATTGCTAAGTCGAAAACTTATAAAAGTGACTCAAATTTTCCTTTATTTCTAATACATATCTATCGACCGATAAATCATAAATACACTTTTGCGAAATTGCCTCAAAATTGGTTCAGATTAAAATGTTTACTAACATAGATCATTAGCCGACTTAAATTTTAAGTCTATAGATTATAAATTTTGTTCCTATGGCCGTATATACTTGTTTTCAATAGTTTAATAATACAAATCTTCATGTGCAATTAGCTCGTATTAGAATTTTAATAAAATGGAAAATATGCTCCGTTTGCCTAAAATTTTCTATATAAAAAATAAAAAATATTTTTTCGGTGTACATTACTGTACTTTCTATATGTACTTTCAGAAATTGTTAGTTGGATACTGACAGTTTGTCTGCGTTGAAATATATGAGCTTTTCAATAGAAACTGACAGCTATAAAGTGCCAAACAATTGTAAGAGAACAGCGGTAGTCTCAAATGGTCGCATAACATTATCTTAGTCAAATTTCCACCACAAATATTGAAGAACTAAATTTCCCCCTGGACACACCAATTATCAACTTGGTCTCCAAGTAACTGAACATTTACACAAGACATTTTTTTTTCAGATATAAGGCAAATCACAGATTATGAATTGGGCGAATATGGAGGCCAAAACATATTCCCACTTTGTTGTACCCCACCAACAGCTGCCTGCTGTGCGGACAATTGTCAGTACACAACAGAGCAACATTTCGGTTTTAACAACAACATAGTAACAACTGCCACTAGCAGTAGTTAAAAATTTGCACAATGGGATGGAATGAACTCTATATAAGACACACCTATTTATGGAACTAAAGTACGTCTAGATTTCGAATTTTATACACGGACGAAAAAGACTGTTTTTCGTATGTTTGGATGTAAAAATTATATGTTTGGAACTCAAATTTTTTAACACAATATTTTTAAGTGCAAGCATATAATGTTCATAAACTAGCATAACATGTTTGGGACATATATGTTAGAACATATTATGTTTCGAACATAAAATGTTTGTAAATATAATATGCTTTGATGCAAATATATATTAATTTAGAAATAGCCTATAAGCATATATGTGCTTAGAAAGCGAGACCTAGAGAATATGCTGCAAGTAAAAGAATGGAAGTAACCAATTGGCGCCTTTTTTTTTTTTTTTTTTTTTGATGGTGCACAAATGAAAGCCTGACTAGAAACTCTAGAAATCATTAAAAAACGAAGATACAATAAGGTCGATATTTTTCTAAAGCAATGTTCCTAATTATTAAATGTTTGGGCATTAAATGTTTGGGACACATATGTTACTATGTTAGAATATATTATGTTTGGGAATCCGAATTTAATTTTTTGAAGAAATGGAAAGGTAACCCAAAAACTTAAGTTTATTCCAATGTGCTCAAATAAGCCACAACATTGCCCATATAGTAAAATCAGTAGAAAACTTTATCAAAATCACCCCATCACTGAGAAGAAATTGATTTTTGTAGCTATTGCATTTCTTTCTTTTTTTCCTAAGGAACTACGAAGCTCTTTCCCGCCCCAGCTTATACCCAGCATTATTGGAATTAATGAATTTGAAATCCAGAAGACAATTTCAGCTACTGGCGATTACACTCATTTATCTATCTTCATGTCTTCTGGTGTTTCATTCTTTTGGCCACAGCATGCATCTGTTTACAAAGTTACTTACTTTTGCCCGATGTCCAACTCTGATTGCCATGGTATTTTGAGGCACAGCTGCAGTAGTCGTTTATTGTTAGCTTCTTTTTTTCTGTAACTCCCTCTTTTCTTCGTCTTGCGTTACAAGTGATTGCAATCAATATTCAGTTTTTGGTTACAAATGCTTTAAAACCATATCGTAAAGCTGTGCATTGCGATGCAAACGTGGCATATTGAAGCTCTTTCAAAATAGCCAGAAGCTATACTAAACGGAATACATTTCATTACAATCGAATGAAAGAATATGCTCAGAGAAGCTGCAATAACTTCGATATAAATGATCAATTTCTATAAATGTAGAAAAAGGTGTTGGCTGATTAGGAAATTTTTAACAAGCATAAATATATTTTCTTTTAATTTACTTTTTCAGTTGCTAAGGCCGAAATGGCCCACTTTTGGGTGAATAGATCAATTCAAATTTAAGCAGAGTGAAACTGGTTGGCTATGTACCCAATATTTTTTTTTGGGCCCAGCAAAAACTGCGTAAGTAGTTGGGATGAAAACAGTTTACCAAGAGCATCTAGAAGCCAAGAAGACAAATCGTGAGATCGATCTATACAGTACCATACCGTACCATGGACCCATACGTGTCAAATTCGAAAAAGCTATTTGTTGACCTAAAATACCTCTAGATTTCAAATTTCAAGAAAATCGTATAAACAATTGGATTGTGTAGATGCTTAAGAAACTAAATCTGGGTTTACATGGGGGCTATACCTAACCATGGAGCGATATGGTCCATCTTCCAACTTGATCTGCATGCAGAACAAACCTTAATTTTTGCCAAATTTCAGCACAATAGCTCCATTATTGAAAACTGCAACGTAATTACAAAAGACAGACAGACAGATAAACGGCGGTATCAAAATAGGCCCCAGGAAAAAGGAGCCCCAAACAAAGTTTAAATGAAACATGAAAATTGACCCCAAAATCAAATTAGGGCTCATTTTCTCTTAAAAAAAAAAACGTGTAAAAATGAACCCTAACTGATCCAAAAAAATATGAAGTTTTAAGAAGAAAACAAGTACATACGGCCGTAAGTTCGGCTAGGCCGAAGCCTATGTACCCTCCACCACGGATTGTGTAGAAACTTCTTCTAAACACTGCCGTCCACAATCGAATTACTTGGGTTGCGGTAACGCTTGCCGATGGCAAGGTATCTTAAAACCTCCTAACTTCTAAATTATAAGTAAGTCCATACGTGGTATAAATTAAAATTAAAATTAAAGACCGATTAAATACGCATATAATTCAGTTTGACAACATTTTCTATAGAAATAAAATGTTGACAAAATCTTCTATAGAAATAAAATTTTAACAAAATTTTCTATAAAAATAAAATTTTGACAAAATTTTCTATAGAAATAAAATTTTGACAAAATTTTCTTTAGAAATAAAATTTTGACAAAATTATCTACAGAAATGAAATTTTGACAAAATTTTCTATAAAAATAAAATTTTAACAAAACTTTCTAGAGAAATAAATTTTGACAAAATTTTCTATAGAAATAAAATTTTGACAAATTTTGCTATAGAAATAAAGCTTTGACAAAATTTTCTATAGAAATAAGATTTTAACAACATTTTCCAGAAAAATAAATTTTGACAAAATTTTCTATAGAAATAAAATTTTGACAAAATTATCAATAGAAATAAAGTTTTGACAAAATTTTCTATAGCAATGAAATTTTAACAAAATTTCTATAAAAATAAGATTTTAACAATATAAAGAAATAAATTTTGACAAAATTTTCTATAGAAATAAAATTTTGACAAAATTTTCTATAGAAATTAAATTTTTACAAAATTTTCTAGAGAAATAAAATTTTGGTAGATTATTTTTGACTCGAGTGGCAACCATGATTATGAACCGATATGGACATATTTTGTTGTGATTAGCTATATATAACTATAGACCGATATGGACCAATTTTAGAATGGTTGTTAGCGGCCATATACTAACACCACGTTCCAAATTTGAACCGGATCGGATGAATTTTGCTACACCACGAGGCTTCGGCGGTCAAATCTGGAGAACGATTTATATGGAGGCTATATATAATTATGGACCGATATGGACCAATTCTGGCACGGTTGTTAGAGACCATATACTAACATCATGTACCAAATTTCAGCCGGATCGGATGAAATTTGCTTCTCTTAGAAGCTCCGCAAGCCAAATCTTGGGTCGGTTTATATGGGGGCTATATATAATTATGGACCGATATGGACCAATTTTTGCATAGATTTTAGAGACCATATACTAACACCACGTTCCACATTTGAACCGGATCGGATGAATTGTGCTCTTCGAAAATGCCTCCGGAAGTCAAATCTGGAGAACGGTTTATATGGGGGCTATATATAATTATGGACCGATATGGACCAATTCTGGCACGGTTTTAGAGACCATATATCAACATCACGCACCAAACTTTAACAAAACTTTCTAGAGAAATAAAATGTTGACAAAATTTTTAAATATAAAATTTTGACAAAGTTTTTAAATATAAAATTTTGACAAAATTTTCTGTAGAAATAAAAATTTTGACAAAATTTTCTATTGAAGTCAAATTTTGACAAAATTGTCTAGAGAAATAAAATTTGTCTAAATTTTCTATAGAAAAAAAAATTGATAAAATTTTCTATAGAAATAAAATTTTGAGAATTTTTTTACAGAAATATTTTTTGTTTGTTTTGTTATTGTTGGTTTTGTTCTTTAATCATTGTTGTTGTTTTTTTGATTTCAGCTTAAAACCATGCATTGACTAAACTACAAGTGTAGCTTAACCAACAGAGGAAAAGTATGTTTGTTAAATTTATTTGGGCAAAGCCCTATAGACTGCAAGACGGTTGGATGTACAGCTGTTTCGGAATTACCACATTCCTCATCAGCATCCTCCACGTGCAGCAAAACTATCAAGCAATTATCAGAATAAATTCGCGTAATTCACTCAACCCAAAGTGAACTACACTTGAACCTCCCAAAAAAACGTTTTTGATAGTCGGCGTTGCCGAACAAATTTTGCAAGTATTTTTATTTTCCTTTGCCAAAGTCAAATCATCGATTTGAGTGCATTTCGTAAAAATTTTCTATAGAAATAAAATTTGGACAAAATTTTCTGTAGAAATAAAAATTTAGACAAAATTTTCTATAGAATAAAATTTGTCAAAATTTTCCATAGAAAGTTTTTTACAGAAATAAAATTTTCACACATTTTCTATAGAAACATGTAAACAAAATTTTCTGTAGAAATAACATTTTTGACAAAATTTTGTATTGCAGTTTAATCTTGACAAAATTATTTATACAGATAAAATTTTGTCAAAATTTTCTATAGAAATTACATTTTGACAAAATTCTCTGTCGGAATAAAAATTTTTAAAAATTTTTCTATTGAAGTCAAATATTGACAAAATTTTCGATAGAAATAAAAATTGTCAAAATTTTTGTAGAGAAACAAAATATAAAGAAAATTTTTTACAGAAATAAAATTTTGAAAAAATTGTTTACAGAAATAAAATGTCGCAATTTTCTATAGAAACATGTGAACAAAATCGTCGGTAGGAAAAAAAATTTTGACAAAATTTTCTATCGAAGTTAAATGTTGACAAAATTTTCTAGACGGACGAAAAATACTGTTTTTCATATGTTTGGTTGTAAAAATTATATGTTTGGAACTTAAATTTTTAACACAACATTTTTATGTGCAAGCATATAATATTCATAAACTAGCATGACATGTTTGGGACATATATGTTAATATGTTAGAACATATTATGTTTGGGACATAAGCTGTTTGTAAATATAATATGCTTAGATGCAAACATATATTCATTTAGAAATAGCCTTTACACATATATGTGTTTAGAAAGAGAGACTAGAGAGTATGCTGCAAGTAACCAATTGGCGCGTTAAAAATATATCCACACAAAGAAAATTTCATTATAATTTTTTCTACCAGTGTATGCCCTAAGGTGAAACATGCTTGAAGCAAAATGTGTTTGGGGTATATGCTACAGAAGTGATTTTTTATGAGGGTGTATAGAAATAAAATTTGTCAAAATTTTCTATGGAAATAAAATTTTGAGAAAATTTTTTACAGAAATAAAATTTTGACATAAATAAAATTTTGACAAAAAATAAAATTATGTCAAAATTTACAAAAAAAAAAAAATTAGATAAAATAAAATTTGTTTTCCAGTATCTATAAATTCAATAACTTTAAACATTTTCGTGGTTGATCATACTATCAATTTTCCCTTGATGATGCAAGATCAAAATATATAATAAATAGACTTAATATAAAATAATAAAACATTTATATCGAAGTAAAATTTTTTTTCCTACTAACCACAAAAATGATCAAAAACTTCAAAATAAAATTTTTGTAAATTTGCTAGATTTTTGGTAAAATTTTCTTCAAATTTTGGTAGATTATTTTTAGCACGAGTAGTTGGGGATCCAACCTTATTTTTAATGGGTACGACTCACGAAATAAATTTTCCCTCAAATAAAAAGACAATTTCACAATTTTTTCTTTTATGATTTTTTATGAATTATTTACAAAAACCAAAAAAATTCCCTTAACCGTAGAACAAAATATTCAACAATTACCATCCATGATCCTTTTGCACAATATGCTTGTAAATCGTATAAGGAACTGGATATGGTTTTGGCACAGCAATTTTAATTTGCTTAATTACCTCCACGGGATAAGGTTTCTCTACCTCAACGGGATATGGTTTCTCCACGGTATACGGTATACGTTTCTCCGTTATTTCGGGAACAATGCGATATGTGGGTACATGAATTTCTTGTTGGACAGGTACATGGACAGCATAAGGCTCTGGAATTTGAATATGTATCACATTGGGGACTTTCACCGGTACTGGATGGGGTATATTCAACGGTATTTTCTCTATAACCTGAACGGGAACACGTTTATTTACTTCCGAATAGGATTCCGAAGATTGATAATGTTGATGATGACCACCTGATCCTGTGGCTGCGGTTAACGATTGATGGGGATCCGATAGCGATAAATCCTCTGTGTCAATATGTGAGCAGGCACCATAATGGAATAGTATGACAAAGGCATACATGGCAAAACGTATGTTTAAAATATTCTAAGGAAAACAAGGAAATTTTATTAGAGATATTCCTGGAGTTAATAGAATTTTTGCCTACATTGGTTCTAACCATTTTCAAAAACTTTTGTTTTTTTTTCCTGCTAATTTTGTAATCCACAGTAGTCCTTAGTCTTGTGATACGTGTTATTGGCCACTTGATTTAAAACTGTAACAGTTTTCCCCACTGGCCTTGGCTTTTATTGGAAAATGCATTTTGGTTCCTCTTTTTGTGGAGTGTTTTTTTCGACATCATCGTCACAGCATCATCGACAATGAATGCCTGGGAAAAAAGTGAAAGATTCCAAATCACCGTTTGCAATCTGTTGTTGTTGGCTATTTTCTTGGCCTAGCTTCGATGGCCAAGTCATCTATTCCCTATAGCGCCACTCACTCACCCAACTACAGGTTTTGAATGCCAGCCAGATAGTCGGTCATTATCGTTATGGCAGATTGTGCAACAATCGCTTAACATTATATCACATTAAAATGAAAGTACCTTCAATTTTAGTTTTGCTGTAATTTACATTTGGTCTTTTTTTTTTTTTTTGTTTTAAGTTTAGAAACTCTTTGGATTTATAAGGAAATGCATTTAAGCGTTAGTTGCTTTTTTGTTTTTTACTTCCATTTCGGAAAAACAGATCAAATGACGGTGATGCTGACCAGCAAGCGCCCTCTCACTTTGTGTAAAAGGGTATGGAATTTCAATAGTCAGATTTTAGAGTTGCCAAATCAATATGTATATGGACTATTGTGAGGATTATAAACACAATCAAGAAGTGGAAAAATGGACTTGTCGACCTTTCAAAATTTGGAGAGTCAACTTTTCAACTTTTTTCTTGAAATTCTGAAAAATCGACTTATCCAATTTTTGATTTTTTTTTTCAAATTTTTGAAAAAACAGCTTTTGGAGTTTTAAAAGCTTTTGAGCTGCAGTTACATCGGATAGCTTTAAACATTCATGGACATCGTATATGCGTATATACACTAATAGAAAAAGTTTCGTTATATTAACGAAATGTGTCATTAAAAGTCAGCCAATGAAACAAATTCGTTAATACAACGAAATTTTTTCGTTATTATAACCAATTTTCCGTTATCAACGTTCGTTATATCAATGAAAAATTTTCGTTAACTGATTTTTAATGAAATTTTTTTTGAGTGTACGTATCCCTTTAAAATATTTTTAAAAACAAATTACATCCTCTACAGATACTCTCAGACTTACCATAGACATATTTCCATCATATTCCCCTCAATGTCGAAATTTCGAATTTTCTTTGTCAAAATTCCATTTGGCTAATATCAAAATTCGATTTTTGTATATTTAAAAAATAATAATACCAAATATCGATTATTCATATTTGAACAGTCAACTTCTTCTTCTTTAACACTTTTTGTGTCAAACAAAATAAAGAAGTGAGAGGAAACACTTATGATCGTGCAAATATTTTATATATTCCCCTTCCACATACTATTGAAACTTGTTTGAGATTATCATATTCCTTCACTTGCTAAAGAATCGGTTGACAAGGTATTTTAGAATTGTATTCTAAATTGTTATTTAGTTCATATTAAATGTTAGGTTAGATAAAATAGGCATCTTAAAAGGTGGCTGATTTATATTGCAACCAAATTCAAGATTCCACCATTGCTAAAGCGTTCGTTTGACATCTGACAGATTTATTATGCTTACAAGTTAGCGCATTCCGATCTATTGCATCAGAAATTGAATTATTCGTGATGAATTCTGATTGCTTTATATTTGGCTGGAAAACCACAAGTTACTAAAATTAAAGCCCTCCAGTTTTTAAATATGAATAAAGCTTTAGTGAAATTTGGTACATGATGTTAGTACATGGTCTCTAACAACCATGCAAAAATTTGTCCACATCTGTTCACTTTTACGTATACACCCTCAAAAAAAAATCGCTTCTTTAACATATGTTCCAAACACATTTTGCAGGAAGCACATATATTATTGCATACTGCCGAAACATTAATATGTTTGTTTTATGTGAACATATTATATGTTTGGAAGCATTTTGAGCTAAAAATATTATATGCTTGGAAGAATTTTTCCCAAACACGATTGTGCTCATTCCCTAACATACTCGTAATTTTCACTTCCACGAAATTTTTTAGTTATTGGCACCTTTCTCTGTAATACAAATAATGTTGAAGAAATTATTCACTTTTATAAATTTTTTAAATTTTACCTTTCGCCTGCACGGAGAATCGAACCGAGGACCATACAGTTTGTAAGCCAACACACTATCCACTGGGCTACGTAGCTGTTATAGTCACCAGTAGATAATTATCGTTTTAAGTTACATTTATATAGCATAGTTTGCAGCGCCCACGAGCCTATGCAAACATAACATTATTTAACAGAAACATACATTTGTTTGCCACGTGGAGCAGTGGTTAGCATGTCTGCCTTGCATGCAAAGGGTCGTGGGTTCAATCCCTGCTCCGACCGAACATTTTTTTTTTTTTTTTTTTTTTAATTTACACATTTATATTTATACTATATTAATTTTTTTTTAAATGAAACTTCGAAATGTGCGTTATTAAAGATTTATAGTCAGTAACAGTGCTTGATATAAACGAAATTGACTGATATTTGGATAAAATATTATTTTTTATTGCAAAAATTACAATCTTGTAATAAAAAACTATTTTTGTACAAAACTTTAAAATTTGGAAGGAATTCAAAAACTAACAAAAGAAGAACGTGGAGTCGAGTATAAATATACATACATAATTTTATAATATAAACATAAATTTATTTATGAGTGAACAGTTTTTTACTAGCATTTAACTTTACATACAACATACAAGCGGTTTCACAGAAATTGTTCTCTTTTGACTCTTTTGCTGTGTTATATTGATATCTTTTGTCAACTCTCCCGGTTTCCATCTCTATTTCTTTCTCTATACTCTCTCTGTCGCTTTAAATAAAATATCACAACATATGTATGTTTGGTCGAAATTTGTAAATTTATATATGTTTGTATTCACACATATGATTTTTATGAAACATTCATGCCCCAAACATAATATATTCTAACACATTAACATAGATGTCCCAAACATTTAGTGTTAGTTTAGGAACATTACATGTTCGCACTTAAATATATTATGGTTTAAAATCGTGCCCGAAACACATTTTGTTTATATCGGAACATATGAAAAACATATTTTTCTAACAGTGTATAGACCGATATGGACCTAGTTTGGCATGGTTGTTAGCGGCCATATACTAGCACAATATACCAAATTTCAACTGAATTGGATGAAGTTTACTCCTCCAAGAGGCTCCAAACCCAAATCTGGGGATCGGTTTATATGGGGGCTATATATGATTTTGGACCAATTTTGGCATGATTGTTGAAGACCATATACTTATACCATGTACCAAATTTCTACCGGGTCGGATAAATTTTGCTTCTCCAACAGGCTCCGGAGGTCAAATCTGGGGATCGGTTTATATGGGGGCTATATATAATTATGGACCGATATAGACCAATTTTTGCATGGTTGTTAGAGACCATATACTTACACCACGTACCAATTTTAAACCGGATCGGATAAATTTTGCTCCTCCAAGAGGCTCCGGAGGTCAAATCTGGGGATGGGTTTATATGGTTAGGTTAAGTTAGGTGGCAGCCCGATGTATCAGGCTCACTTAGACTATTCAGTCCATTGATACCACATTGGTGAACTTCTCTCTTATCACTGAGTGCTGCCCGATTCCACGTTAAGCCCAATGACAAGGGACCTCCTTTTTATAGCCGAGTCCGAACGGCGTTCCACATTGCAGAGAAACCACTTAGAGAAGTTTTGAAACCCTCAGAAATGTCACCAGCATTTCTGAGGTAGGATAATCCACCGCTGAAAAACTTTTGGTGTTCGGTCGAAGCTGGAATCGTACCCACGACCTTGTGTATGCAAGGCGGGCATGCTAACCACGGTGGGTCCCATCGGTTTATATGGTAGCTATATATAATTATGGACCGATATAGACCAATTTTTGCATGGTTGTTAGTGACCACATACTAACACCATGTACCAAATTTCCATCCGATCGGATAATAAATATGGAAATAAATAAAATAAATAAGGGTACCATATATGCACTGAAAAAAATATTGTCGTGAGGTCAAAGATTTCATGTCTTTAAAATACGAATGCAAATTTTGCTTAGCATAAAAGACGCATTTCTTTAGTATAAAGTTTTTTCCTTTACCAAAAGTGGGTAAACTTTTCAATGAAGTCGTATTGTCCTTATAATTAAGTGATTTGATTTAAAAATGGATATCATAACATGAAAGAAAAAATGTTTGGGCTAAGGTCAACTTGACTTTAATAATTCAGAAAAAATCTTTAAATTTAATGAAATTGTCTTTAAATTTGTTGTCTTTTTGCATCTTGACTACAAAGCAAAAAATCGTTCAAATATAGGACATGTTTTTCAACACTTTATTTTAAAGACGTTTTTTACTTGAAACACAGCATAATTTCTACTGGAAGTGGAGTCTTAATTTGGAAAATAAAGTTGTCGTTATTTTGTTTTTAAAGGACTTTGATAGCATATGAAGAAAAAAGCTGAAAAAGCGAAAACTTAAAATTTGCTTCCTAGAAGCAAGTACACAAAACCCGAATTTAAAAGAGAATTGTGTCTTAAAAGTATCCTTACTTGTATTCTCCGCTTCTTTGGCTCGGAATCAATACCAACATTTTTAAAGTAAAGACAAAATCTTTGGAACCGGGTATGCTTTTTTTCAGTGTGTTTGTATTTAAACAGAATCGGAAAATTGATCTTCCAAGAGGCTCCAGAAATCAAATCGGGGGATCGGTTTATATGGGGGCCATACACGTTGTATTAACGTTGTATTAAAAATTACACAACCTAAATTTTAAGATGTGCAATTTGTACAATACAAACGAAAAAATTCTTTAAAATAATTAAATTTTAATTAAAAGAAAGTTTATAGTCTTTGTTCACACCAAAATTTTTTTTATAATATTTAAGACACAAATTTAAGAAATTTGTTAATTTTCCTTAATGTATAGAAAAACATTTTTGATTTAAAGAAATCGTACGTAAATTAAC
Source organism: Haematobia irritans (assembly GCF_050003625.1). NCBI lineage: Eukaryota > Metazoa > Arthropoda > Insecta > Diptera > Muscidae > Haematobia > Haematobia irritans. The sequence continues at coordinate 235,235,998 of NC_134397.1, forward strand.
TGAAATATTGATTCTTTAGATTTAAGATAAACGCTTCAAATATAGGCTAAGGCTTATTTTAAGGATTTTGCATCTTTGGTCTAAATTGTTTTTTTTTTTTTTTTTTTGGAATTAAGAAAACATTTTTTACTTTGAAGTAGTCGTTATAATTTGGATTTTTAGACAAGCATTTGTTTGCACGGGAATAGCTTTACCGGGAAAAGAGTATAAATATTCGATAAATAAGATCTCTATTCTAATTTTAATTTTATTGATCCTAGATATAATACCAGATAGGTCGTTAAAAATGCCTTTACCTTAAAGAAGAGAAGGTCAAAATCTTTGGATCCAAGTAAACTTATTTTGAGTGTACCTAAAAGTAGTCCGATATGGCTCATTAACAACTATTTGTGTAAAGTTTGAAACCGATAGTTAGCGTGATTTCAACAGACGGACGGATATCGCTAGATTTATTCAGAATATATATACATTATGGGTCTGAGGCCAACATTTCCCATCCTATGTTGGAAGTACAAAAATTATGGCAACAATGTTTAAATCTCAATTGTGATTTTTTTCAGCCTACGATTTTTAGCATCTGGTTGACCATAGAGTTTAGTGCACTTGTTGCACACAATTGCCACTACGCTTTGCAATAGTAGGCATGAAAGCGGGCTACTTTGCCTTTTGTAAAACATGTGTTGGCTAATACATTCGGAAGTCTTAAAAAGTCGTTTTTTTGAAATTTAAGCTAAAAACGTGCCACTCTGCAGACAATAACGTTTAAAAAGTTTTTTGCTATCTCTAACTCAATGATTTTTTGCATTCTCTTTCTTTTATGCAATGAAAGCGCAAGGTGATTACAATACACTTTTTGTTTATTTTTGAAGCAAAGTCATATTTCAAGGGGGGAGAAGGTAAAAGGATTTATTTCAGCAAAATAATTGGATATAGCAATGATGTAATAAGCTTATGACCTATTTTTGTATATTTGAGGCCATTCTCAGGTAATAGAAAAAAAGTAAAAACAAAGAGGTGGTAAATCTTAAATTCACCTACACCAAAATAAAAATTAAGTTTAATATGAAATATTATCTACACGCAAAAAATTAATCTTTTTATATAGTTTTTTATCTTTCCGAAAAAAAAATTAAAAATTTTTAACCATGAAACTTTACGATATAAATAAAATAAATAAATATATATAAAATATAATAAATTTATATTTTTTTACTTAGGCGTAAATAAAAACAAGTTTATTCGTTTTTATACCCTGCGCCACACTGTGGAGCAGGGTATTATAAGTTAGTGCATATGTTTGTAACACCCAGAAGGAGACGAGATAGACACATGGTGTCTTTGGCAATAATACTCAGGGTGGGTCCCTGAGTTGATATAACCATGTCCGTCTGTCTGTGAACACATTTTTGTGATCAAAGTCTAGGTCGCAATTTAAGTCCAATCGCCTTCAAATTTGGCACATGTTCCTAATTTGGGTCAGAATAGAACCCTATTGATTTTGGAAGAAATCGGTTCAGATTTAGATATAGCTCCCATATATAACTTTCGCACGATATGCAGCCAGAGTTTTATACCGATTTTCTTGAAATTTTGTACAAACATAACACTTAGTCGTATAGTCAAGTGTCCAAAATTTGATTGAAATCGATTCAGATTTAGATATAGCTCCCATATATATCTTTCGCCCGATATGGACTAATATGGTCCTAAAAGCCAGAGTTTTCGCCCGATTTGGTTGAAATTTTGCACAGGGAGTAGATTCAGTATTGTAGATATGTGTGCCAAATTTGGTTGAAATCGATTCAGATTTAGATATAGCTCCCATATATATCTTTCGCCCGATATGAACTTATATGGACCCAGAAGCCAGAGTTTTATCCCGATTAGCTTGGAATTTCGCACAAGAAGTACAATTGGTAGTATAGTCATGTGTGCCAAATTTTGTTGAAATCGGTTCAGATTTAGATATAGCTCCCATATATATTTTTCGCCCGATATGGACTTATATGGCCCCAGAAGCCAAACTTTTGGCCGAATTTGATTGAAATTTTGCACTAGGAGTACAATTATTAGTATAGTCATGTGTGCCAAATTTGATTGAAATCGGTTCAGATTTAGATATAGCTTCCATATATATTTTTCGCCCGATATGGACTTATATGGCCCCAGAAGCCAGAGTTTTGGCCCAATTTGGTTGAAATTTTGCACTAGGAGTACAATTAGTAATATAGTCAGTGTGCCAAATTTGATTGAAATCGGTTAAGATTTAGATATAGCTTCCATATATATTTTTCGCCCGATATGGACTTATATGGCCCCAGAAGCCAGAGTTTTGGCCCAATTTGGTTGAAATTTTGCACTAGGAGTACAATTAGTAATATAGTCAGTGTGCCAAATTTGATTGAAATCGGTTAAGATTTAGATATAGCTCCCATATATATGCTTTTCTGATTTCGACAAAAATGGTCAAAATACCAACATTTTCCTTGTTAAATCGCATCTGCTTAATCGAAAAGTTGTAAAAATGATTCTAGTTTTCCTAAACTTTTAATACATATATATCGATAAATCATAAATAAACTTTTGCGAAGTTTCCTTAAAATTGCTTCAGATTTAAATGTTTCCCATTTTTATACCCTCCACCATAGGATGGGGGGTATATTAACTTTGTCATTCCGTTTGTAACACATCGAAATATTGCTCTAATACCCCATAAAGTATATATATTCTGGGTCGTGGTGAAATTCTGAGTCGATCTGAGCATGTCCGTCCGTCCGTCTGTTGAAATCACGCTAACTTCCGAACGAAACAACACTGAAAAAAAGTGAACCCTAAAGCTGATTTAATTTAATTTAAGTTCATGGAATTTTTACATTTTAAGAAAGTTTCCATGACGTTAATAATTTTTTGCGTACGTTATTTAAAATAACTAAAATAAAGGAAAAAATTATGCACAAATGAAGCATAAAGATTAACTAAATTCGGGTCTCCCACAAAATAGATCAGAATTTCCTAAAATTTGTAAATTTTACCAGTAATAAGCCCATCATGAACTTCGTATGGTACTAAAGACGTTTTTGCAATTTTTAACTCCAATTTTTTCCTTCAAACTTCGAAATTTTCTTTAACAAGTGAAAAAAATGAATTCTGTCCAATAAATTTTCTTGAATTTATAGATAATTATTTACTTAGTTTTGTGAAATCGGCGTGACATCTGCGTTTCTAATACAGTTTAGTTAAAATTTTCTAAAATTAATATATTTTTTCTAAAACTAACTAAAATTTTCTTTCCTGGTGGGTTCACTGTTTTTTCAGTGAAGCTATCGACTTGAAACTTGGCACAAGTAGTTGTTATTGATGTAAGTCGGATGGTATTGCAAATGGGCCATATCGGTCCACTTTTACGTATAGCCCCCATATAAACCGATCCCCCGATTTGGCTTGCGGAGCCTCTAAGAGAAGCAAATTTCATCCGATCCGGCTGAAATTTGGTACATGGTGTTAGTATATGGTCTCTAACAACCATGCAAAAATTGGTTCACATCGGTCCATAATTATATATACCCCCATATAAACCGATCACCAGATTTGACCTCCGGAGCCTCTTAGAAGACCAAAATTCATCTGATTCAGTTGAAATTTGGTACGTGATGTTAATATATGGCCTCAAACACCCATGCAAAAATGGGTCGATATCGGTCCATAATTATATATAGGCCCCATATAAACCGATCCCCAGATTTGACCTCCGGTGCCTCTTGGAGAAGCAAAATTCATCCAATCTGGTTGAAATTTAGTACGTGGTGGTAGCATATGATATTTAACAACCATGTGAGTTGAAATTTGTGGATGACAGACTTTCGTAGAAGTTTCTACGCAATCCATGGTGGAGGGTACATAAGATTCGGCCTGGCCGAACTTACGGCCGTATATACTTGTTTTTTACTAAAATTGTGTTCCACCCTAGTGCATTAGCCAACTTAAATTTTGAGTCTATAGATTTTGTAAAAGTCTATCAAATTCTGTCCAAATCGAGTGATATTTAAATGTATGCATTTGGGACAAACCTTTATATATAGCACCCAACACATTTGACGGATGTGATATGGTATCGAAAATTTAGATCTACAAAGTGGTGCAGGGTATAATGTAGTCGGCCCCGCCCGACTTTAGACTTTCCTTACTTGTTTGTTTTAAATTTAGAAATACCGACTTCTGAATACCGACTAAACCCGACCCCTATTGTGAACCTTCTTTATTACCAATGTTTAAGATAACAAATAAGTTTACCCTACCAATAAGGTAGTTAAAACTTTTTATTTTTACATATATTTCATAAATTTCTACTTCAGACCAAATGTGTTGCTTTTTAACAATCATTCAATTTCGAAATCAAAATCAATAAGAATATCCCCACATAAAAACCACCATATCATTATACGCATCGCCTAGATTGTGACCATCAACATTTCATTTCCATATTTGAATGCAGCAGCTCATATCATAAGCTACCATCTGGAAATTAAATCCTTTACTCTTTCACTGTGAATGAATTTGTATTTGTATGAGTGGGAAGGGGCGGAGGTGGCTATAATCAGGCAGCATACGCTGCTCTTACAAAACGGATATGAAGGATATCTCCGGTTAGCAGGCGGACATATCCGTTTACAACTGTCATCGTATCCGTAACAATTTTCCGAACCCATCGAAAGGATTGGTCCTTTTCACCCCGTACTACATGCTAACATATGTAATGTGTGGGCGTATCTATTAAATGATGATACGAGTGTGGGATCAAACAAAACACACAAAAAAACCGATGAGATTCAAACTTTCAAACTGATAGATATGAAAGCATCAACTTTGAATTTGAATTATATCAGCACCAGCAGCAATAGCAACAGAGTGTACTCTGATGAAAAACAAAATGAAAAACTTTACAAAACGGATATTATCTGGATAAGCCATGAAAAGCGTACATATACCATGGCCAGTCCATTGTGGATACGAACACTGTGAACAATTCGAATATGTGCTATTCTTAAGAGAAAATTAATATGACAATGTTCGTGATACAGAAGAATAATTTGGACGAATCTGTCCAAAAAATAAGTCTGGATAATAGATTTGTGTTTGTCCAAGGTAATGGCCCCTAGCATTCGTCTCATATTGTTAAATAATACTTGCTATAGAACACCAAAAAGGGTATTACCTAACACTCCTCAGAATCCGGACACGAATCTAATTGTACACCTGTGGAAATATACGAAAAAGCTGAAAAACATTAATACTTTTAGCAAAGAAACGTCCTTATGAATATATGGAGCTCAATTTCCGTAGATTTGACGAAAACCACGACCCACTCAATGCCAAAGAGAATCCAGGCTGTAGAAAACACTAAGACCTACCATACAAAATATAACAAGTATATACAGCACTAAGTTCGGCCGGGCCGAATCTTAAATACCCACCACCATGAACCACATATTAGGGTTTCCTTTGAAATTTCAGGAGGGCTTGAGGACTTGAGGGCACTTCCCGAAGATAAATTTAAAGATTTCACCTATGAGGACTATATCAGATTCTGGATTTATAAGGACCATTTTTGTTTGAGTTTTAGAGGAATCATTAACATCTCTTGTAAGTGTGCAAGAAAATTATAAAATAACGTCTTGATTTGAAATATTAAATCTGTAGAAGTAAAATCTGGAAATTTTACATTGAGTTTCAAGCAATTTTCATGATCTGTGCGCCTTCTACATCCTCAAGAAGTGAAGTCGGTCTATATGGAGGCATTACCTAATGGACCTATAAAAACTTAATCCTATACACGTTTTTGTGAGCCTAAAATACCAGAATATTTACAATTTCAGGCAAATCAGATAAAAACTACGGTTTCTAGAAACCCAAGGAGTTAAATCGGGAGATCGTTCTTATGGGGGCTATACTAAAATATGGACCGATACTCACCGTTTTCGGCACACCTCTTTATGACCCGAAAATACCTCTAGATTTCCAATTTCAGGCAAATAGGATAAAAACTTCGGATTCTAGAAGCCCAAGAAGTAAAATCGGGAAATCGGTCTATATGGGGGCTATACCAACATATGGACCGACACCCACCATTTTCGGCACACCTCTTTATGGTCCTAAAATACCTCTAGATTTCCAATTTCAGACAAATTGGATAAAAACTACGGTTTCTATAAGCCCAAGACCCCAAATCGGGAGGTCGTTTTATATGGGGACCATACCAAAACATGGATCGATACTCACAATTTTTGGCACACGTATTTGTGGTCCTACAATACCTCTAGATTTCCCATTTCAGATAAATTGAATAAAAACTGCGGTTTCTATAAGCCCAAGAGGTAAAATCGGGAGATCGGTCTATATGGGGGCTATACCAAAATATGGACCGCTACTCACAAGTTTTTGCACACGTATTTGTGGTCCTACAATACCTCTAGATTTCCAATTTCAGGTAAATTGAATAAAAACTGCGGTTTCTATAAGCCCAAGAAGTAAAATCGGGAGATCGGTCTATATGGGGGCTATACCAAAACATGAACCGATACCCACCATTTTTGGCACACCTCTTTATGGTCATAAAATACCTCCAGATTTCAAATTTCAGGCAAATTGGATAAAAACTTCGATTTCTATAAGCCCAAGACCCCAAATCGGGAGGTCGGTTTATATGGGGACTATATCAAAACCTGGACCGATATAACCCATCTTCGAACTTGACCTGCCTGCAGACAAAAGACGAGCTTGTGCAAAATTTCAGCACGATTGCTTCATTATTGAAGACTGTAGCGTGATTACAACAGACAGACAGACAGACGGACAGACGGACATCGTTATATCGTCTTAGAATTTCTCCCTGATCAAGAATATATATACTTTGTATAGTCGGAAATCGATATTTCGATGTGTTACAAACGGAATGACAAACTTATTATACCCCCGTCACCATTCTATGGTGGTGGGTATAAAAAAATGTAACATTAGTATTTAAACCAATAATATTAGTATTTATACCAATAATTTTAATTTATTTTTAGTGCACAAGTTTTTTGTTGGCTAAGTGAAATTAACTGTTTCGTTTTTGTTATTTATTTCCCTAAGTAGAAATAATTCTGAATTATTTTTCTTTCTAAGCTTGAATTTAGGGTATAAAACATATGTTATATTTTTACTTCCTATTTTTCATATCGTTTCAAAATTTATTTCAAATAGATTGGTGTACAACTTTTTTTGCTGACTGTATATTGGTGTTTAGAAATTATGAATCGATATGGACCAAATTTTTTTGCATGATTACAAAAAAACATATACTGACATCAAGTACGGAAATTTGCTCCTTCTCCAGGCTCCTGATTGACCTCAGGAGCCTGGGGATCGGTTTATATGGGGGATATATAAATATGGACCAATTTTGGCACAGTTTGTGGAAGGCATAGACTTACATCACGTACCAAATTTCGATCGGTTCATATGATATTTACTCTTCTAAGAGGCCCCGCAAATACGGCTGCCACTCGCGCCAAAAATAATCTACAAAAATTTGGCGAAAATTTTACCAAAAACAACCAAACAAACAAACTTATTTTGCAAAATCTTAATTCCATAGAAAATTTTGTCAAAACTTTATTTCTATAGAAAATATTGTCCAAATTTTATTTCTATAGAAAATTTTGTCAAAATTTTATTTCTATAGAAAATTTTGTCAAAATATTATTTCTATAGAAAATTTTGTCAAAATTTTATTCCTACAGAAAATTTTGTCAAAATTTTATTTCTATAGAAAATTTTGTCAATTTTTTTTTTATAGAAAATTTTGGCAAAATTTTATTTCTATAGAAAATTTTATCAAGATTTTATTTATATAAAAAATTTTGTCAACATTTTATTTATATAAAAAATTTTGTCAATATTTTATTTCTATAGAAAATTTTGTCACAATTTTATATCAATAGAAAATTTTGTCAAAATTTTATTTCTATAGAAAATTTGTCAAAATTTTATTTCTATAGAAAATTTTGTCAAAATTTTATTTCTATAGAAAATTTTGTCAAAATCTTATTTCTATAGAAAATTTGTCAGAATTTTATTTCTAATAAGAATTTTGTCAAAATTTTATTTCTATAGAGAATTTTGTCATAATTTTATTTCTATAGAAAATTTTTCAAAACTTTATTTCTATTGACAATTTTATTTCTATAGAAAATTTTGTCAAAATGTTATTTCTATAGAAAATTGTGTCAACATTTTATTTCTATCGAAAATTTTGTCAAAATTTTATTTCTATAGAAAATTTTGTCAAAATTTTATTTCTATAGAAAATTTGTCAAAATTTTATTTCTAATAAGAATTTTGTCAAAATTTTATTTCTAATAAGAATTTTGTCAAAATTTTATTTCTATAGAGAATTTTGTCACAATTTTATTTCTATAGAAAATTTTTCAAAACTTTATTTCTATTGAAAATTTTATTTCTACAGAAAATGTTATTTCTATAGAAAATTTTGTCAAAATTTTATTTCTATAGAGAATTTTATTTCTACAGAAAATGTTATTTCTATAGAAAATTTTGTTTAAAATTTTTATTTCTATAGAAAATTTTGTCAACATTTTATTTCTATAGAAAATGTTGTCAAAATTTTATTTCTAAAGAAAATTTTGTCAAAATTTTATTTCTAATAAAAATTTTGTCAAAATTTTATTTCCATAGAGAATTTTTCAAAACTTCTTTTGAAAATTGAAAATTTTATTTCGACAGAAAATTTTTCAAAACTTTATTTCTATTGAAAATGTTATTTCTATAGAAAATTTTGTCAAAACTTTATTTCTATTGAAAATTTTATTTCTATAGAAAATTTTGTCAAAACTGTATTTCTATTGAAAATTTTATTTCTACAGAAAAGTTATTTCTATGTTATTTATGCTATTTCTAAATTGTCAAAATTTTATTTCTGTAGAAAATTTTGTCAAAATTTTATTTCTATAGAAAATTTTGTCAAAATTTTATTTCTATAGAAAATTTTATCAAATTTTTATTGCTATAAAAAATTTTTCTAAAGTTTATTTCTATAGAAAATTTTGTCTAAATTTTATTTCTATAAAAAATTTGGTGTAAATTTTATTACTATAGAAAATTTTGTCTAAATGTTATTGGTTTCGCGTAATATATTTCATCCGAAATTTGTTCTTCCAAGAGGCTCCGAAGTCATTTTATAGAGGGATATCTCTAAAAGTAGTCCTATTTGCAATACCATCCCACCAGCATTAACAACAACTATTTGTTCAAAGTTTCGAGTGGATACCTTGTGTGTTTCGGAAGTTAGCGTAATTTCAACACGGATGGACGGACATCGCTAGATCGATTCAGAAATTCACCACGACAAAAATATATATACTTTATGGGATCTGCGACCAATATTTGGAAGTGTTACAAGGAAGGACAAAATAAGTGCAGGGTATAAAAATGACAATTTTGAAAATATTTAAATGTCGAATTTTCCTATATTTCAAAATTTGAAAAGTCGAATTTTCTATTTTTGTAAATTAAGGTGGGTATTAAATTCGTGTTTAGCCGCTAAAACCGAAATTAAATCAGTAAAAACAGTATGAAATTGTACCTCTTTGATGAAAATTTTATTAAAACTTAATGGGGAATATCCCAAAAAAAGATTTCCCAAAGTTTATATTCTTTTTAGTGGATTATTTGAGAAAAGTAATCGTGAAAAAATGGCGATTTTAGCGGCTAAACTCGAACTTAATACTCACCTTTAAAAAAAAATAGAAATGTCAACTTTCTCATTACAGTCTCTAGTTAGACCAACAAAAGGTACGTCAGCAGATCTGTGGTAGTGAATATTGGATTCTCTTTTCAACCTAACATAACCGTGTGTTTACGGATATATTGACCCTTGATCACAGTTGTTGCCGCATGATAAACTATTCAGGGTTCATCACACTACAAAACAAGAAAATTCTATATGATAAATTCCACACAAAAAAAAAATTTTTAATTAATTGATCCAATTTATTTCACTATATTTCAATGAAAATGTTCATTTGATGAAAGGTGACTTTTCTTAAATTTTCTTAAATTCAAATTACATGAAAAAAAATTATTTTGTAAACTAGTGTTTTTTAATTGAAATGTCTTCAATCACTGAAATAATAGAATGTTGCAATTAAAAAATTTATTGAATCAATTAAATTTTTAATTAAATATTTTTTATTTTATTTTAATTAATTTAATTTTTCTGTGCAGTATATACTGTAATCAAGCAAAAAATGGAGCACTATTTCAGCAGGATTGTAAGGGAGAGAGGCAGTACCAACTGCTTACAAAACAACCGAATCAGAGCTGATTTTTGTGGGCGATGTCCCGATTTATAGCAGCTTCAACATAGCGTGTATATATAATTTCTCATTTCAACAACAATATTGCTCAGAAGTGAGCAATATTGTTATTGGTATGAAGGAAAACAGCACTACCTATCGCGCACCTATACTGCATGAATTGGTTGCAATAACGTAAACGAATGATCATAAACTTGTTTGAATACTCGTTTACGTTATTGCTGCCGATACATGCAGTGTGGATACACTGCCTACTTTATTGTATACCAAAAAGCGCAACTAAATTTTACTGCTGAAATATTTTTTGCTGGGAAAGGTCGTTATTTCTGGTTGCATTTTCGACCACAACTATACGAACCATACTCACGGTTGCCACTCGTGCCAAAAATAATCTTCCAAAATTCTACAACATTTAACAATTTTGAAGTATTTGATCACTATTTTGTAAAATTTTTTTCTCTAGAAAATTTTGTAAACTTTTTTTTCTGTAGAAAATTTTGTGAACATTTTATTTCTATAGAAAATTTACATAAAAATTATTTCTTTTAAAATTTTGTCAAAATTTTATTTTTATTGAAAATTTTGTCAAAATTTTACTTCTATAGACAATTTTGTCACAAGAAAAACAGACAGCGGAGAAACTCCTTGAAAACGGTTCTGACGAATTCAACCGAAATATCGGAAAATAAAAAACAAGAAACCAACAATTTCAAGTTTAATTTATAAACCTATAGCCGAGATTATGAGATAAAAAATCATAAAAATTTTATTTATACACAAAATTTTGTCAAAATTTTATTTCTATAGGAAATTTTGTCATAATTTTATTTCTCTAGAAATTTTTGTCAAAATTTACTTCTATAGAATATTTTGTCAAAATTAACATCTATAGTATATTTGGTCAAAATTAACCTCTATAGAAAATTTTGTCAAAATTTTACATCTATAGAAAATATTCTCAAAAATTTATTTCTATAGAGAATTTTGTCAAAATTTTTTTCTATTGAAAATTTTGTCAACATTTTATTTCTATAGAAAATTTTTTCATTTTTTTTCTATATCTACCATTTTTAGTAGAATTCTAACAACTGTGGCAACCATGCTCATATTCCAATTTACCATACTGTTTGAAGTTTTGAACATTGGAAATTATTCAATGATTACATGGTAAATGGTTTGCATATGGGCGTTTCAGTCAAATGGGTTCGATGGGAAATATCATTGAAATGAACCGTATTCGGTTTATTCCATAATGACATCATCATCAGTAACAAACGACCATTATCTGAATCAGCTAACGCCATGAGTGTCATCATAAAGGATGTGTTAATGCGTTTCAATATGAATTTTTTGTGTGTTGTCTTGTCGTCGTTGTCCTGCTTGCTCGATAAGGATTGCAAGGACAATGGTTGAAGGCTTTCGGCTTTGATTAACACATCAAGGAAACATAGATGACATTTGTTGAATGTCCTTAGCAAATATGTTTTTAAATTTCCTTAGTAAATCCATCCAATTTATACTCATCCACATTGTCAAATTTTCTAAAGGGAGCAAACCAAATCCCCAATAAATCTTAAGAAGAACATTTCAAATATTTCTTAAGATAATGTCATCAGTGTACAGCATCACAATATGGGCTACACATTCTTGGGAATCCATTATAGTACAGCTCTTTTACTTTAGACTTGGGGGGTGATGGTGAGCTGATACCTTTTTTTGGGGATTCATATCAAATGTCAATCGTAGCACACTTTAGCTGTCAATAACTCAAATAGGGATTTTGACCCAGGTTAAAAGAGAAGTGAGACAAATGTGTCATTGCAACATAACTTGGGCGAATTGATTTCTCCATGACCCAAAAATAAGTGGACAAAATTTTGAATGTTAATCAACAATGAAGGCTAAATCAGGCCTTTGTCAAATCGTTGGTTGGTAATCAAAGTAAATGCCATTTCTCACTAAATGTGATGGCGACTAGAGGGACCTATGGCCAGGGTTATGTCACCTATATAACAATCGACTTCAATATGATGCCAACTGAAGTTCACAAACCAATCCTTTTCCCCCCCAAAAAAAAAGCAAATTCAACTTTCATGAATGTTATAAGCACGTAACCGAAATTAACGCACCAATGCCAATGATAATGACAATGATGGCCCATTGCGGTGCCCTATCATCAGATGCTTGATGAGGAAGCCGCCGATTTTACCGCCACCGCTTATGATTTCAATTTTCAGTTACCTTAAGCGGCAAAAATCATTTGACAGCCGGCACCATCAGTGGAAGGTAATTTCTTCAGATCACCTTTTCTGTTTTTCTTTTTTTTTACAGTGCTTGGGATTCCCTTGAAGTTAAGCTCTTTGTGGACTTTATGTGAAGTCAGCCGTACCTTTTGGTCATGTCATTGATAATTTATGTCACATAAACTCGACTGAATTGAATTCAAATTCTTGACATAGCTCGGTAGCAACTAAGCACGCTCATCGTAGTCATACTTAAAGGCTTCCAATATTTCTTTCCAATTCAATGAAATGAAAATATCTCCCCAAACCAAAGATGAACACAATACTGAATACCAACAGATGAATCGTTCAAATACAATGGGAGATTTGGTTTTGGTAAGTCAAGGTTTTTTGGGATGACATTTTTTTAGTAGTGCTGATGCTTTGGAAAGAAAATAGGTAAAAACCAAGTATATACGGCCGTAAGTTCGGCCAGGCCAAAGCTTATGTACCCTCCACCATGGATTGCGTAGAAACTTCTACTGAATACTGTCCTCCACAATCGAATTACTTGGGTTGCGGTAACACTTGCCGATGGCAAGGTATCTTAAAACTTCGTAACACCGTAATATATACCACATAGTCCATATGTGGTATATATTAAACTAAACAAGACCGATTAAATACGTATATAATTAAGTTTGCCCAAATTTTCTATAGAAATAAAATTTTGACAAAAGTTTCTATAGAAATAAAATTTTGACAACATTTTCTATAGAAGTAAAATTTGGAAAAAATTTTCTATAGAAATAAAATTTTAACAAAATTTTCTATAGAAATAAAATTATGACAAAATTTTCTATAGAAATACCATTTTGACAAAATTTTCTATAGAAATTAAATTTTGACAAAATTTTCGATAGACAAATAACATTTTAACAAAATTTTCTATAAAAATAAAATTTTGGTAGATTATTTTTGGCTCGAGTGGCAACCATGATTATGAACCGATATGGACCGATTTTTGTGTGATTGGTGATAGGCTATATATAACTATAGACCGATATTGACCAATTTTGGTATGGTTATTAGCGGCCATATACTAACACCACGTTGCAAATTTCAACCGGATCGGATGAATTTTGCTTCTCCAAGAGGCTCCGGAGGTCAAATCTGGGGATCGGTTTATTTGGGGGCTATATATAATTATGGACCGATATGGACCAATTTTTGCATGGTGGTTAGAGACCGTATAGTTATACCATGTACCAAATTTCTGCCGGATCTGATGAAATTTGCTTCTCCTAGAGGATCCGCAAACCAAATCTGGGGATCGGTTTATATGGGGGTATATATAATTATGGACCGATATGGACGAATTTTTGCATGTTTGTTAGAGACCATATACTAACACCACGTACCAAATTTCAACCGGATCGGATGAATTGTGCTCCTCTAGGAGGCTCTGGAGTTCAAATTTGGGGATGGGTTTATATGGGGACTATATATAATTATGGACCAATATGGACCAATTTTTGCATTGTTGTTAGAGACCATATACTAACATTACGTACTAAATTTCAAACGGATCGGATGAATGTTGCTCTTCTAGGAGGCTCTGGAGTTTAAATCTGGGGATCGGTTTGTATGGGGCTATATATAATTATGGACCACGTACCAAATTTCAGCTGGATCGAATGAAATATGCTACTCTTATAGGCTCCGCAAGCCAAATCTGGGGGTCCGTTTATATGGGGGCTATACGTAAAAGTGGACCGATATGGCCCATTTGCAATACCATCTGACCTACATCACTAACAACTACTTGGGCCAAGTTTGAAGCCGATAGCTTGTTTCTGATTAGATCGACTCAGAATTTCACCACGACCCAGAATATATATACTTTATGGGGCCTTAGAGCAATATTTCGATGTGTTACAAACGGAATGACAAAGTTAATATATCCCCCATCCTATGGTGGAGGGTATAATAAATAAAATTAGTAAAATAGGTGAGGCATACATATATGGTCCTTCTACGCTATGACAAATGGAAATGATACAAATTTGCAGTATCTCTGCACCACAATTGGGAGGACCAAACCTCTTATTTGGTATGTGTTCGAATTCTTTAGCTGATGGTCCCGGCAGTATTTGACATCAGATCAAATATTTAATGGATCGAAGGTGGATAAAGGAGTTCACTGGGTCGATCCAGAACTAAAATCCTATTCCGATTTCCAGACCACAACACAATCCTGCAGGCAAAATCTAAATGCGATGCGAAGAGTACATAAACATATTCATGAATATAACAGATCCGTATATTTTTGGTGGCGCCAATGGGAACCCCGTTCTCGATAACTCTTGCCCTAGAACCAAATCAACAACGACAAAATAGAGAGGTTGGCCGGCAACAGAAGACCTTCAAAATGCTCCGTCAGACAATTAGTTGCCGTCACGCAAACACCAATTTGTTCTCCACGTTGTTCCGGAAAACTGTAATTAATGGACAAAACGTATTCTGCACTCCCATGGCAGCAGTAGTATCATGTAAACTCTAGCCCAAGCTATTGCATATCATATTAGACCCTGCGGAGGAATCAAGAACAGCCTTGAGAGGAATACTACGCGAGAACAACACAGGTAGCAGGACAACAGGACGACCTTGAATTAAATTTCCTTTTGATTGCAGTGTAGTATGGTGGTCATCTCCATATTCGCGACAGCTCTCATAGCTATTACATATCGTTTGTATGTGATATTTCCCCAGACGGTTCGGAAAAATTACGATGCACTTCCGTTAGTTCAAACATATAACCAAAAATTTGCGGCATTAACAAACGAACCCGAATCCGACATTTTGTGGGCAGTCTCCGCGGGGGAAGATACATACATCGCTGTTTTCTTAGCGGTATTTTAGCCTCTTTTATAGAGGCGACGGTTAGGGTCATCTTGAGGTCAAGAACCGGCTTGATATCCAGACAGTTCGGAAAACTGACGGCGCTTCCGTTGGTCTGCGGCACCAACGAATGAACCCGAATTCGACATATTTATTCTGGGCAGTCTCCGTGGGGGAAGACGCATATATGTATATCGCTGTTTTTGTAGCGGAAATGTCAGCGGCAACCTATCAGCCCTTGACTGTCCTTCCGTCGGGGGTGTCGGTACTACCTATTTTATAGAGGCGACGGGTTGGGTTATCCCGACAATATTCGGAACAATATTTCCCACACTTTCTCTTTCTGTGTCAGATATAGGGACGTCATCTTCCTAATCGTACTGCTCTCTCATAGCAGTAGTACTCCGCAAGCGCTGGACCGAGTTGTTGCATATTGTATTAAACGCCGCAAAGAGGTCGAGAGCAGAAATACGACGATCGGACAACAGGAGTAGCAAAGCAATAGTAGGACCACGTTTAACGATTGGTTGCAAAACTAGCATCGAACCAGGCATGGAAGTTGTATTTATTCTACAGTACACGGACGCGGATTAGAGCACTTTCTCTTGGGCAATTGGAACGAAGGAGTAGAATGTAGTCGCTATTGGTCGGAGGAATGCAGTGGCATACGGTGGTAATTTCTACATTCGCGACACCGTTTACCACTAGTCATTCGAGAGTCACATCTTATTTGGACCTTGCACGCATCTTTCTGCGCTTACGCTTCAACCTACGCATACGCTTCTTACGTCATTAGCTCTCATTTTCCTTCTTAACTCGAAGACGACTTGAAAACCTTTTACCACTATTACAGGTCGATTGTGTATGAGATTTCTGCAGACAGTTGGGATAGACCCGATAAAAACTACAGCGCCCTTCCGTTGCTCGAAGCACATAACCACAAATCTGCGGCATGAACGAATGAACCCTTTTGTTCGAGTCGGACATCTTCTGGTCAGTCTCCTTAGGGGAAGAAGCCCATATTGCAGTTTTTGTTGCGGAAACGGAAGGACTACAGTGGGCGACGACGAATTGTTGAGATAACGCTTTCGTTTTCCTATACAGATGGACAAAATAAAGTGGGAATTCTCAAATTTTTTCCGATGGAGCCACAATCGGAGACACGAACAAAAATAATAGACAGGGGGTCAACCAAAAATAAACTTCTGGGACTACGAGTTTCTCAATTTAAAATATCCATGGATGGTCACAAATCGTTCAATGAGTTGGCTGAGCATAACAGTATGCCTCTGGCTAATCATAAAAATTCAGAAGATGATTCTGAGTCTAACGCCAATCGACCAATATTTGTGGTCTTTTCGCACAATTTTTGCATCTCTACCTATATGAATGTGGTATTATTAACCATCTCTGCAAAAACGTCTGAACAACTCTATAAAAAAAAAAAACAAATTTGTTTTCTCTAACCAAAAACTCTCCCATTGTGCTAAAACAAAGCCATATTTATAGGGATAGCTGCTGGCTGGCACTTACGACAGACTAACATTTAAGACATCACCAAAATAATCCCACATTTATGGGGGATAATATTCACACCGGTAATGCCACTACCACTCACTCGCCACAAAAATTTCAAAAGATTTTGTCATTCGCATCATTGAAGAAACTCAAAAAAAAATCATTTAAGGAGGCCAAACATTCCCTAAAACTGAAAATCTTAAAGGTAGTTTACCAATGATTTGATTAAATTTAATTCATTCCAATGCTACTGCGACATGTTCTCACATCTCTGCCGAAAAAAGAAGAAAAGCAATGGCTACCAAAGTAAAACAACAACTTTGTTTCAAAAAATGTTCAACTTGAATAAATTTCAAAATTGAAATTCAAATTTCGTTGACAGTTTTAATGCCTAACTGTCCATCACTTCAAGGAAGAATTGTTGCTTTAACATTTTTAGGTCTTCTTGTGAGATTTTGTAAGAAGGAGGTATTTTAGGACATATCCAATACTTCACTTTATTGGTCCCTTGTGACAGAAGTCTATGTTAAACTTAAATTTCTATAGTACCATGGTTCCAAAAGCATTAAGAAATATACTCACTTCGGATGATACAACCATACAGATGTGGATCTTGCAATAGCATTATTTTAGGTTTGGTTTGGTATAGTGGTAGCTTGTTTGGTTAAACACACTTAGGTTATTCAATCTATTTCGATTTTACCAGTGATGAACTTTACTTTTCTATGTTTAATTATTTTAAATATCTTTTATATAGCCGGGACCAAGCAGTGTGCCGAAATATAAGTGAAATCACTTGGGGAACTATTCATTGGAAAGTTTATCGACTTTTGAAAAAGGAAAAAACTTTATATCAGAGAATCTTTGGCCTCACTACAATTTTTTTAATCAGTGTACACTACTCTTTATAGGATAATTCCGTATTCTTCTATAAAACTAAAGAGACCAATAAATTGTGGACTTTTAGTTCGATATACCTTCCAGTAGCTATTTTCAGCTTCAAGCATAACATAAGAAAGCCTAGCAGATTTTCATTTTATTATAATCAGTTCTTAATTTTTTGTTTTTATTATACATGGCCTGCGGCGGAATGTTTATCTGACCAGGGCTTCAATACTAATTTTAGAGATTGAGAACAGGAGATTTTTATGGACTAAATGCGGTATAACAGGTTGGCTGATAAGTCCCCGGTCTAACAAAGGAAAACACATTTTTTTGTCAAAATTCGTTTTTTATTATTCAACATAGTTCCCATCAAGAGCGATACAACGATTATAACGACCTTCCAATTTTTTGATACCATTTTGTTAGTACTCCTTCGGTTTTGCCTCAAAATATGCCTCAGTTTCGGCGATCACCTCTTCATTGCAGCCAAATTTTTTCCCTGCGAGCATCCTTTTGTGGTCTGAGAACAAGAAAAAGTCGCTGGGGGCCAGATCTGGAGAATACGGTGGGTGGGGAAGCAATTCGAAGCCCACGGTGCGGTGGCACGGTGCGTTGTCTTGGTGGAACAACACTTGTTTCTTCTTCATATGGGGCCGTTTTGCCGCGATTTCGACCTTCAAACGCTGCAATAACGCCATATAACAGTCACTGTTGATGTTTTTTTCCTTCTCAAGATAATCGATAAAAATTATTCCATGCGCATCCCAAAATACAGAGGCCATTAATTTGCCATCGGACTTTTGAGTCTTTCCACGCTTCGGAGACGGTTCACCGGTCGCTGTCCACTCAGCCGACTGTCCATTGGACTCAGGAGTGTAGTGATTGAGCCATGTTTCACCCATTGTCACATATCGACGGAAAAACTCGGGTGTATTACGAGTTAACAGCTGCAAACACTGCTCAGAATCATCAACACGTTGTTGTTTTTGGTCAAATGTGAGCTCGCGCGGCACCCATTTTGCACAGAGCTTCCGCATATCCAAATATTGATAAATGATATGACCAACACGTTCCTTTGATATCTTTAAGGCCTCTGCTATCTCGAACAACTTCATTTTACGGTCATTCAAAATCATTTTGTGGATTTTTTGATGTTTTCGTCGGTAACCACCTCTTTCGGGCATCCACTGCGTTCACCGCCCTCCGTGCTCATTTCACCACGCTTGAATTTTGCATACCAATCAATTATTGTTGATTTCCCTGGGACAGGATCCAGAACCACCGTATTTTTTCCTTCAGAAAACAGTATTTTATCAAAACACGAAATTCTTTTTTTTTTCATTTTTTTCACAATAACAAAAGTTGCTTCACAAAAGACGCTCTATCTCACAAACTAATTGACTTACAGACGTCAAATTTTGACACGAATCATTTGAAGGTTGGTAATATATAAAAATAATATGCATTTAATACTAGCGACGCCATCTATGTGTCAGACCGGGGACTTATCAGCCAACCTGTTATAAAAAATTTAATTAAAATAACTCCCTTTGTAGTTAAAATAAATAACATCTTTGGGATGACATTTTTGGAAGTGCTTTTAAAGTTGTGCCTTTAGAAGAACTTCCAATTTTTTTGCTGGGTTTTGAAGAATATATATCTAGACTTCCTGGAACTTATTGTAGTTCTAGCTCCTTTACTATCAACTTTCGTTCAGCCTCCTTATAATTGTAACGATCAACGCCTATTTTCATAAACACAACTGTAGCTCTTCACGATATCCAACAAAGCCTTTTCGAATTCCTCAACTGAGTGACTGAGCTTGTGTATCCAGGTGCTTGATATTTTGATTGACTCCTGTCATTCTTTGCCTTATTTGTCAAATTAAATTTGATTGTCCCCTCTGCAGTGGCCAACCGACGACTACTTAGTACATCTTCGACAGAGAGTCGCGTGCTATTAATCGCCATGGTTATTGTCACTGCCAATAACAATGGATGTCATCAAAATTATTTTTAATTTTATTTATTCACAAGTGAGTTATCGGTTATATGTGCGTATGCAGGCTAAGAGGAGAATTTTTCCAAATATCCTCAATTTCTGTGGCCTGCTTTTATCGTTTGTCACCACCATGATTTCGTCCTCCCCTTAAGGTATGTGTCAATTGTCACTAAAAAAAATAATTGTTTGAATTTCTTTAGTTGTTGGTTTACTTTTCATTGATTTTCTTGAAAAGAGATTGAATTACCAATTCATTCAATCAACCGGTGTTCTTTACGAAATTCCAACATGACATTTTTATTGGCATTAGTATCTTTTGCTTGGGTGTCTGCTGGCATTTCGAGATGGAGAAGCAGAGTTAAGCTGTTCATCAAATGGACATTTCTATTTAGATAATGGTGATTGAAACCGAAATCTGGTTAACTATCTTGGGAAATGGCAAATAGAGCGAGATTTAAAATTGGAAATAGGTGTAATAGGAATTTTTTTTCTGGCTTCTTGTGGAATTATTAGAATTATATGTGAAAGATAGACAGTCCGTATTTTTTAGACCTGCTATAAAATTGTATGCAGAACTGGGCTAAGTGTATTGTGATAAAAGAGACTATTTAAGAGAACAAAACTCCCCTATGGGAAATTGGTGCAAATTGCCACTGACGGGCCTATCACAGAACTGGTACCTGTGCTCTAGTTAGTTGCAATTTTTAAATAGTCGTAATTTATTTATTTCCGTACTCGCTTGATATTAAAATCTTAGATCCATTAAGATTTTAATATCAAGCATTTTCACATTTACCCCCATTTTCATAAAGCTCCGTTAGTGTTCCGTTAACTAACCAACTTTTAAACCGTATTATGGACGAAGCTGTCATTTTGCCTTTATATTCCATAGGCCTGTTGGGAACTTAATTGACGAACATTTTTCAAGTTAAAGTTAACCGGAGAGAAGATATTTGCAATTTACTTTCTGTTAACTGGCAATTAAAGCCTAACGGAGCTACATGAAAAT
Organism: Haematobia irritans; assembly: GCF_050003625.1. Lineage (NCBI taxonomy): Eukaryota > Metazoa > Arthropoda > Insecta > Diptera > Muscidae > Haematobia > Haematobia irritans. The sequence continues at coordinate 235,256,910 of NC_134397.1, forward strand.
GACCGTTAGTGAAATAAAATTATCAGAATAAACTATTTTTCGACATATTTCAAAAGTTTTTTTTTTTGTCATTTCGGATTCGATTGGGATGCCCAAATGGAAACAGATTTCTAAGAGTTTGTCCGAGACTGATTCCTAAGGACCTGTCTATGGGTGCTCCTGCTAAATTGTCCCAGGACGTGTCCTTTGGGATGAGTTCAAGACGCGTCCTAAAATGTAAATTTACCCCGTCAATGACAAACCCATGTTAAAGTGACCGGTCCTTCCATACGTTTTAACCAGAACTGGGACTGGTCCATACACACCAGGGAGTAGTCTTGTACTGGTTCTTTGGTTGATCCATTTCCCGTAGGGTCCATTCCCATGATTACAATATCGATTTTTTTCCTTCCATGTGTAGTTCGATATCTCTTTGCAGAATATTAGGGATTGTAATGGAAATTCAAAATATCGACATTTTTCAGAAGTCAATTTTTCGAGTTTGCAAAAAATCGTATTTTGAATTTTCAACTTTTGCAAAAGTCCACTTTTCGACTTTTCACAAAACTGAAAATGTGGAATTTTCGAATTTTTATACCCTGTGCCACACTGTGGAACAGGGTATTATAAGTTAGTGCATTGTTTGCAACACCCAGAAGGAGACGAGATAGACACAAGGTGTATTTGGCAAAAATGCTCAGGGTGGGCTCTTGAGTCGATATAGCGATGTCCGTCTGTCCGTGAACACATTTGTGTAATCAAAGTCTAGGTCGCAGTTTTAGTCCAATAGACTTCAAATTTGGCACAAGTATGTGTTTTGGCTCAGAATAGATCCCTATTGATTTTATTGAAGTCGGTTCAGATTTAGATATAGGTCCCATATATATCTTTCGCCCGATATGGACTAATACGGTCCCAGAAGCAAGAGTTTTACCCCAATTTGGTTGAAATTTTGCACAGGGAGTAGAATTAGCATTATAGCTATGCGTGCCAAATTTGGTTGAAATCGGTTCAGATTTAGATATAGCTCCAATATATAGCTTTCGGCCGATTTACACTCATATGACCACAGAGGCCAATTGTTTGCTCCGATTTAGTTGAAATGTTGCACTAGGAGTACAGTTAATAGTGTAGTCAAGTGTGTCCAATTTTATTGAAATCGGTTCAGATTTAGATATAGCTCTCATATATATCGTTCGCCCGATTTACACTCATATGACCACAGTGACCAATCTTTTACTCCGATTTAACTGAAATTTTGCACAGGGAGTAGAATTGACATTGTAGCTATGCGTGGCAAATTTGGTTGACATCGGTTCAGATTTAGATATAGCTCCCATATATATATGTTTTTTTGATTTCGACAAAAATGGTCAAAATACCAACATTTTCCTTGTAAATTCGTCACTGCTTAGTCGAAAAGTTGTAAAAATGACTCTAATTTTCCTAAGCTTCTAATACATATATATCGAGTGATAAATCATAAATAAAGTTTTGCGAAATTTCCTTAAAATTGCTTCAGATTTAAATGTTTCCCATATTTTTTACTAACATTGTGTTCCATCCTAGTGTATTAGCCGACATAAATTTTGAGTCTATAGATTTTGTATAAGTCTATCAAATTCTGTCCAGATCGAGTGATATTTAAATGTATGTATTTGGGACAAACCTTTATATATAGCCCCCAACACATTTGACGGATGTGATATGGTATCGAAAATTTAGATCTACAAAGTGGTGCAGGGTATAATATAGTCGGCCCCGCCCGACTTTAGGCTTTCCTTACTTGTTAAATTTTTGAAAACGTAGATATTAGACTTTTGCGATTATTACAAAGATGAGATCGGTATCCAAATTTTTAATTTAATAGACTCTAGATTTAAAGCTCTATATAGTTTCTTAAATAGACTGAAAAAAATATTGTCGTGAGGTCAAAGATTTTATGTCTTTAAAATACGAATGCAAATTTTGCTTCGCATAGAAGACGCATTTCTCGAATATAAAGTTGTTTCCTTGTCCAAAAGACGATAAACTTTTCAATGAAGTCGTGTTGCCCTTATAATTAAGTGATTTGAATTAAAAATGGGTATCATAACATGAAAGAAATTTTTTTTTGGGATAAGGTCAACTTAACTTTAATAATTCAGACAAATTCTCTAAATTTAACGAAATTGTCTTTAAATTTGTTGCCTTTTTGCATCTTGACTACAAAGCAAAAAATCGTTAAAATATAGGACATATTTTTCAACACTTTATTTTAAAGACGTTTTTTACTTGAAACATAATAATAATAATGGAAGTCGAGTCTTAATTTGGAAAACAAAACTGTCGTTAAATCGTTTTTAAAGGACTTTGATAGCATATGAAGAAAAAAAGCTGAAAAAGCGAAAAATTAAAATTTGCTTCCTAGAAGTAAGTACACAAAGCCCAAATTTAAAATAGAATTGTGTCTTAAAAATATCCTTACTTGTATTCTCTGCTTCTTTGGCTCGGAATCAATACCAAAATTTTTAAAGTAAAGACAAAATATTTGGAACCAGGCATCCCTTTTTTCAGTGTAATGTCTGTAAAGAGTCCTCATATTTGGCGCGGAATCCTAATGGATCCAAGTAAACTTGGTTTTTTGAGTTTATTTGATTTCGGTGAATGTCATATGTCGTATAGTTTATTTTTGACAACAACAAAGTTCGATTAGCAAATTACTAAAAATTAATCGGATGTGCAAAACACAAAAAATTTACTTTTTTATCAAAAATTGATTATTCCAAAAGTCGATTTGTATGCCTACCCAATATCTTCATCGGAAGACTAAATGAAAATTTCATTTCAAATGTCCACACAACTCTCGCCAAATGACGCTAATAAAAGTCATTAATCATAGGGAAAACGAGACATCCACTGAAATGACATAAAAACGCCCACAAAATTATTGCAAACTAGCAATTAACTTCTATTTAAGCCAAATTCATTTTCCTACATCCACATTGTGTCATTTTGAAGAAAATCACAAAAACAATCAATAACCCAGAGAAAAGCTATTAACATTTTAAATTTCCACAATAACAAAAACCATAGAAGAAATATAGGAAGAAAAGAAAATATTAAAAATTTGCATGTATAGTACAAAAAAAAATGAAGAAAATTGAATTTCGTATTAAACACAATCATGCTTCAAAACACCTTAAGGTTTGCTAACCAATCATCAAGCATTGTCATGGCCATAGCGATGAGGTACAGTAGTGCAAGTTACTAAGTAATTGGTGCTGAAGAACTACCTAACTAAAATTGTAAAGTAACTTCGATGAATTTAATTTTAAAATTATTTTTTTTTAGTTTAAACTACTAGGACAACCAATTGAATCTTATAAGGTTGGAAGTTCAACATCAATGAAGTGACTGAACCGCCTCAGGAATTTTGGGCACTGGAAGATAAGTAAAATCTAAATGGGGGCGTCGATAAAATTTAAGATGTTGGGACAATGGACGGACACACGAAACATGACGAACCATCAAAGGATATTAAATAGGGGAGAATGTGGGTGAAAAGGAGGATGGCGCAATAATCCAAGATCATATACCTTAGGCGGATCATATACCTTAGGCGGCTGTCGAGTGTGACATTCTGGCTCCAGTAAGATAGTCCTTATTTCTATAGAAAATTTTGTCAAATTTTATTTCTAAAGAAACTTTTGTCAAAATTTTATTTCTATAGAAAATTTTGTTAAAGTTTTATTTTTACAGAAAATTTTGTCAAAAGTTTATTACTATAGAAAATTTTGTCAAAATTTTATTTCTATAGAAAATTTTGTCAAAATTGTACTTCTATAGAAAATTGTGTCAAAATTTTATTTCTATAGAATTTTTTTTTTCAATTTTATTTCTATAGAAATTTGTTTTTTAAATTTTATTTCTACAGAAAATTTTGTCAAAACTTTATTTCCATAAAAATTTTTCTAAAAATTTTTCTAAAAATTTTTCTAAAAATTTTTTCCTATAGCAAATTTTGTCAAAATTTTATTTCTATAGGAAATTTGGTCAAAATTTTATTTCTATAGCAAATTTTGTCAAAATTTTATTTCTATAGAAAATTTTCTTAAAATTTCATTTCTATAGGAAATTTTGTCAAAATTTTATTTCTATAGAAAATTTGTCAAAAATTCTTTTCTTAGAAAATTTTGTCAACATTTTATTTCTATAGAACATTTTGTATAAATTTTACTTTTATAGAAAATTTTGTCAAAACTTTATTTCTACAGAAAGTTTTCTTAAAATTTTTTTCTATAGAAAATTTTGTCAAAATTTTATTTCTATAGGAAATTTTGTCAAAACTTTATTTCTATAGAAAATTTTCTTAAAATTTTTTCCTATAGAAAATTTTGTCAAAATTTTATTTCTATAGAAAATTTGTCAAAAATTTATTTCTTAGAAAATTTTGTCAACATTTTATTTGTATAGAAAATTTTTTATAAATTTTACTTTTATAGAAAATTTTGTCAAAATTTTATTTCTATAGAAAATTTTGTCAAAACTTTATTTCTACAGAAAATTTTCTTAAAATTTTTTTCTATAGAAAATTTTGTCAACATTTTATTTCTATAGGAAATTTTGTCAAAACTTTATTTCTATAGAAAATTATCTTAAAATTTTTTCCTATAGAAAATTTTGCCAAAATTTTATTTCTATAGGAAATTTTGTCAAAATTTTATTTATATAGAAAATTTTGTCAAAATGTAATTTATATAGTAAATTTTGTCAAAATTTTATTTATATAGAAAAGTTTGTCAAAATGTTATTTCTATAAAAAAATTTTGTCAAAATTTTATTTCTATAGAAAATTTTGTCAAAATTTTATTTCTATAGAAAATTTTGTCAAAATTTTATTTCTATAGAAAATTTTGTCAAAATTTTATTTCTATAGAAAATTTTGTCAAAATTTTATTTCTATAGAAAATTTTGTCAAAATTTTATTTCTATAGAAAATATTGTCAAAGCTTTAGTTCTATGGAAAACTTTGTCAAAATTTTAATTCTATAGAAAATTTTGTCAAAATTTTATTTCTATAGAAAATATTGTCAAAGCTTTATTTCTATGGAAAATTTTGTCAAAATTTTATTTCTATAGAAAATTTTGTCAAAGCTTTAGTTCTATGGAAAACTTTGTCAAAATTTTAATTCTATAGAAAATTTTGTCAAAATTTTATTTCTATAGAAAATTTTGTCAAAATTTTATTTCTATAGAAAATATTGTCAAAACTTTATTTCTATGGAAAATTCTGTCAAAATTTTATTTCTATAGAAAATTTTGTCAAAATTTTATTTCTATAGAAAATTTTGTCAAAACTTTATTTCTACAGGAAATTTTCTTAAAATTTTATTTCTATAGAAAATTTTGTCAAAATTTTATTTCTATAGTAAATTTTGTCAAAACTTTATTTCTATACAAAATATTCTTAAATTTTTTTCCTATAGAAAATTTTGGCAAAATTTTATTTCTATAGGAAATTTTGTCAAAATTTTATTTCTATAGGAAATGTTGTCAAAATTTTATTTCTATAGAAATTTTTCTTAAAATTTTATTTCTACAGAAAATTTTGTCAAAATTTTATTTCCAAAAAAAAATTATTTCTATAGAAAATTTTGTCAAAATTTTATTTCTATAAAAATTTTGTCAAAATTTTATTTATATAGAAAATTTTGTCAAAATGTTATTTCTATAGAAAATTTTGTCAAAATTGTACTTCTATAGGAAATTTTATCAAAATTTTATTTCTATAGAGAATTGAAGTACCTCTTAGTTGGAGAGGAACGTTTCGCAAAATCTACCAAAATATCAAGAATTGTACCAATCTACCAAATATTAAAAAATGTACCATTTTTGGCAGAATTCTACCAACTATGGCAACCGTGGTCGCTACATGCCGGAATAAGAGGAAACGTAAAGGCAAATAAACTGGCGATAAGAGCTAGCATACATAGGGAAGTGAACTTAGAAAACTCAAATCCAATAGAAGCTACGCTAGCCGAGTTGAATGAATGGGGATTTGAGGCACATAATTCGATGTGTACTGAAATAAACATACCCGTTTCCAAAGATTTTGTCTTTACACTAATGATTTTGGTATTGAGTCTTAGCGAAATAGTCAACTTAATATACTTGGCTCAGCTACGGTTAAAGCGCTGAAATAATGATAAACAAAATTTTCAATTTTTGTTTCACTGTGCAATGTACACAACCACCATCAGTTCAGAATCCTTACCTAAATGTTCACCATTCAGCCTTTCCCTCACAAAAATATTTTCTATCTTCTGGCTAAATGGATGATTGGACAACAGACATGCCATATAGATCCAACAAATACCAGTCCAACATAACCCACTAAATGTGCACTCATCTATATTGAAATCCTTTTAGCAAAGTTAAATTACTTTTTGAATGTAAAACGATTACAAAACTCCTACTGTTTCGCTAGCCTTTATTAGCCTGGAAAACTATGGCACAGCGAGAGAGAAGTGCGGAAACACTTTAGCGATATTTAGTTTTTTTTTTCATTTTGCTTTTAAGAAACCATTTAAAAAAGACAATCATCATTGAGGAGTCATCTCACTATGGCAAAAACATTGAAAGCAATTAAGCCAATGTTATAAATTAATCAAAATACCTCCATTGGCCATATGTTGTTGTAGGTTCTTATGGGGAAAAGGGAAATTGGCCCTGCTGATGTTGATGCATCCATAAAATTGTGGTTATAAATGTAATCCTGATTTTATTCAAGCAGTAGCTACTCTTGTAATACTTTGTAGTTGTACAAGTCAAGGAAATGAGCAACCATTATCAAGTTCGGCTACTCTATTTGTAAAATATTTAAATTACAGGGACGTAGCAAGAGGGAAATATGTAGACAGAATACATTCTATTATAGAACGAAAAAATATTTTTTTTTTTCGAATTGAAATTCTAGACAAACAGCCACCGTGGTGCAACGGTTAGCATGCCCACCTTGAATACACAAGGACGTGGTTTCGATTCCCGCTTCGACTGAACACCAAAATGTTTTTCACCTGTGGATTATCCCACAATGAAAAAAATATTGTCGTGAGGTTAAAGATTTCATGTCTTTAAAATACGAATGCAAATTTTGCTTAGCATAGAAGACTCATTTCTCTAATATAAAGTTTTTTTCCTTGTCCAAAAGTCGATAAACTTTTCAATGAAGTCGTATTGTCCTTATAATTAAGTGATTTCACTTAAAAATGGGTATCATAACATGAAAGAAAAAATGTTTGGGCTAAGGTCAACTTGACTTTAATAATTCAGAAAAATTCTTTAAATTTAATGAAATTGTCATTAAATTTATTGTCGTTTTGCATCTTGACTATAAAGCAAAAAATCGTTCAAATATAGGACATGTTTTTCAAAATTTTATTTTAAAGACATTTTTTACTTGAAACATAGAATAATTCCTACTGAAAGTCGAGTCTTAATTTGGAAAATAAAGATGTCGTTAACTCGTTTTTAAAGGACTTTGATAGCATATGAAGAAAAAAAGCTGAGAAACCGAAAAATTAAAATTTGCTTCCTAGAAGCAAGTACACAAAACCCAAATTTAAAAGAGAATTGTGTCTTAAAAGTATCCTTACTTGTATTCTCCGCTTCTTTGGCTCGGATCAATACCACATTTTTCAAAGTAAAGACAAAATCTTTGGAACCGGGCATGCTTTTTTTCAGTGCACCTCAGTAGAAGCTTCTCTAAGTGATTTCACTGCAATTTGGAATGCCGTTTATTGAGCTTAACATGGAATCAGGCAGCACTCAGTGATAAGAGAGAAGTTCACCAATGTGGCATCACAACGGACTGAATAGTCTAAGTGAGTCTGATACATTGGGCTACCACCAAACCTAACCTAACCTACCGTTCACAATTTACTTTTCACTGTAAAAAAGCTTGTTAAGAAAGTTTCTTTACAAGCCGATGTAAAGAAGCTTCATTTGTAGTAAAAAACCCAGTAAAAAAATGTGGAAGTTCTTCTGAAGGCAACAACTTTAAAAGAACCTCCAAAAGTGCTCTCCCAAAGATGTTCTTTATTTTAACTGCACAGGAAGTTCATTTGAATCAATTTTTTTATAACCCGCTTTTTTCTTACTTTTTATTGGGAAATTTATATTTATTTGTTTCAAATAGTTTAAAAACATATTAAGAATTAATAAAAGGGTTCAAATTATTTAAATTTAGCCGAAAAAATGTTAAATCATTTCTAGAAAAATTGCGAACTTTTTAAAATATTTCATGATGCATTAAAAACCATAAAAAATTTTAAAAATTATTCATTTGTCAAAATATCACAAAAATTCTTAATTCACATCCACAACACTGAATTCACCTCACACCTTAAGAAGAGATGCAAATTCAGTGCAGCGGCTGTTGAAATGTTGGACATCCGTCCTATGACAAGCTCAAGTTAAATTCAAATATATTCCAAAATTATTTTGCAAAGTTTTGATGTATCTACTGGCTCAAGGGTATCGATGTAAGAAAATCGGTGGCAGAATGAGAATATAATTAAATTATTTCGAAGATTTATTTTATAATTATTCCCGACACCCCTGTTAAAATTACTGATTTTTTTTATCAATATAACGCAAAAATCAAAATAGTATCTTCCCCCTTTCAGTAGATATGAAAGGCCACTTACTACTCTGCCAAAATGTTGCCAATTGTTACTCTTATGATGGTCACTAAGATTATCATCAAAATCATCATAATACTCATCATAGCTTTAGGCTACTACAAAAGCACATCCAATGAAATGCTTGTAGGCCTTCGTCAAGACATTTCCAAACTGTGCAATAGGGGCAGATCCAATGCTATTATTGCTGTTGCTGCCGCCGCTGATGATGACGATGCCGCATGGAGTTTATAATTTATTTCGCTAATTTGTGGCAATCGACATGAGATCTTGTTTATTAAACGTTGCACAAATACTACACGGCCACGGTTGAAATGCGTTTTTAGCATGCAGTTTATTGCATTGCATGGAAAATGCCAATACCTCCGACGACATCAACAACAATAACAAAACCAATAATCACAATCGTCTGCAACAACAAGAACATGATGGAAAAATGCAAAACGTTTGCACTGACTGCAGTTTTAGCCGTTTTTAGGATTTGTATTCAAAATCGTTCATCCATCGGCATCATCATTGTCATGGCTGGCCTACCGGCTTTCATTGCCATCGTCATCGTCGTTGTCGTAGTCGACGCCATCATCGTGATTGTCTTCATCATCGATGGAGAAACATCATCAGCATAAACCAAACAAATCGGTATGTCCTTTTCATCTGTAGCATTTGTCTGGCAACATCATCGTCATCAGCAACAGTTGATGATGCTGCTGCTGTAGCTTCAGAATAATCCCAGCGTCATACGAATCTTTCATCTACTGGCCAGGCATCAAACTCCTTCTTCCACAGAGCTATGCCTTTGCAACGGTCTTTTTCGTCCCGGCACATGTTGATGGGAGTTTATTTTGGACTTTTTAACCATTTTTGGTTTTACAAAAACTTAAGCCGCCATAAGGGGCCAGAGCCACAGATCGACCTATCATTTCTTTCACTCCAAACTATTGTCGGACACAGTGGACATTGAATATATTTATTTACAGATTTTTTTATTAAAGACTTTTTAAGTTATAGGAAAATATCGTTTAAGAAACACTGCAAAAATAATGGCCTAATATGAAGGATTATGGAACGCACTTTCACAATATTAAGCACAAATTTCTTTACAATAATGCAATTTTAATTAAAAGAAAGTTCGTAATATTTGATTTAAGAAGTTTTTAAATCACGAATCATTGGAAGTTGTGCCCATATGTTTTATGAAGTAAGGAAAATTCTTTTTAAAGTAAAGAAAAAAGTTTTCGATTTAGAGAAATAAATTAACTTAAAATAAAGATACAAATGCTTCAAATATAGGATACTTCTTGTTTTGAGGATTTCTTTTTCCTTGACTTACATTTTTTTTATTAAGAAAATATTTTTTGAAGATTCCCTTACAATTTGGATACTTCAATTGACATTTATTTGCACGTGCTGTGTTAATATATCGCATAAAAAGGGTGAAAATTCGATAAATAACTTTTTTTTCAAATTTTAGTTTTATAAAGCCTAGATTTAAAAATAGATAGCTTTCCAAAATTATATAAGTATAATTATTTAATATTATTTCATTTTGTTTAATTTAGTGTAAAAAATTAATTTTATTAATATATTTTCATTAAAGTTAAAATAATTTATTGGAGTCCATTATAAGCTTAATATTCCTATTTTTTTTGTGTCTTAAGTCTTTCATGGAAAAGTTCGTGTCTTAAGTCTTTCGTGCAAAGAGTTTGTGTCTTAAATTTTTTCTTATGACTTTTCAATTTTCATCGTTTGCGTCGAAATTTCCTAGGAGATTGTATATGAAAATGCTTACTTCATTTCAAAATGGAATAGTGGCCTCTACTCGTGGATAAAATAGTGAAAAAGTGTGGATTGGCCTGCCGGTCGGCACATTAGGAGTAGACAATTTTCCAGAAAATGTTTAAGCACTTCAAATTAGAAAAATAGATGTCTGGTGGTCTCTATTTCAGGATTTTAAAATACGAGAGGTTCTACGAGGGTAACCTTTTATATTTCGGGATTGGGCAACCCTAGTGTCGCAATCTGCTAGCTGAGAGCTCTATCGTAAAGCTTGACATTTTTGAGGTTATCACTACTCAGAACGTTTCAGGATACGAATGCTATACATCTAGCCCAAAAAATGGAATTAAATCGTGAACATTTTCTTGTTATTTTTTGTTTTAGAAATTTAGGTGTGGATTAACTCAATATGATTATATCGACTGAACTAATTCTAGTTTGTTTCGGAACCCATTGACGCTGTGCGCTAAGATTGGGACATTAGGCATTAGAGAGACCAGCATACATTCAATGTTGCATGAACATTTGACCGTCAAAAAATTTGTTCACGCACAGAAAAAAATGTCACCAATATGTTTCCAATTAAATTCTTAATTGAGTTTTAAACAAGTATATACGACCGTAAGTTCGGTCAGGCCGAATCTTATGTACCCTCCACTATGGATTGCGTTGAAACTTCTACGAAAGACTGTCATCCACAATCGAATTACTTGGGTTGTGGTATCTTAAAACTTCTTAACATCGTTTTCTAAATTGTGAGTTAGTCCATACGACAAAAAAAAATTAGACAAAAAAGTTATGTATAGGTAAGTCTACAAATAAATACGAATCGACATGGACTTTTGCACGGTACGTAGAGAGCCAGAATTGAAATATGGGGGTCGTTTATATCGGGGCTATATCGAATTATGAACTTGATATGGACCAATTTTTGTGTGATTGGGGATCGATTTATCTGAGGGCTATATATAACTACATATATCAATAACAACTACTTGTACCAAGTTTCAAGTCGATAGCTTGTTTCGTTCGGAAGTTAGCGTGATTTCAACAGACGGACGGACTGACGGACATGCTCAGATCGACTCAGAATTTCACCACGACCCAGAATATATATACTTTATGGGGTCTAAGATCAATATTTCGATGTTTTACAAACGGAATGACAAAGCTAATATACCCCCATCCTATGGTGGAGGGTATAAAAATATTCAATTAAAAATTTAATTGATTCAAAATTTTTTTAATTGAAACAAAAATTAATAGTATAGTATCAGTTCATTGAAGGTGAAGAAGAACTAAAAACTTAATTGCATCAATTAACTTCGTGATTGAATCAGAAAAAATTTTTGTGTGCGTAGGATAACACACAATTTGTGAAACGTTCAAACAAACATGCTCGTGTCGATTGGTTGAAAGAAAGGCACCATAAATACGGTCGCAATGCTTCGAAACACGCCTATGACGATTGACGCGTATGGCTCCAAAAGTAACCAGCATTCGCCTGTATGATCGCCTGTTTTATTTGGAAAAACTGGACATGTCGCAATCGTACCAATAGAACAACGAAGAACGGACAATTCTGAGTGGCATGCAACCATTTGTTTGCCAGTTGTTTTCCAAAAAAAATGGAGATACCACAATCAGAATGACAAAATTGTATAGATAGTAATGGGGAATATTTTTAAACACAATAAAGCTATTTTCGATAATTAATATTTGTTTTTGTTCTCTAATCCCTAAATATAAAAAGTAACACTCGTAGCTCTTAATGCCATTCTGTACGTATAGTATTTACATTTTTCCATATTTTGGTATTTACATATTTTGGTTTAACAGTACCATGTTCGGGTCTTACACCTCATTCACATTACCCTTCCAAAATCCATTTTAACTAGATTTCACCAGTCATTGGTCTTATAAATAAAAGGGATTTCAAATCCACTTTTAATAGATTTCAAGCCTAATGTGCATGGGCTGTTAGGTCTTTTGTGCATGAGTTTGTGTCTTAAGTCTTTTCAGATTTTACATCTTTCATCAGTTGTCGAGGGATTTTTGCGCAGAATGTATGTGTGGAAATGCTTGCAAAATTTTTGTAGATGAAAAGTTGACATTTAAAAACTTTGCATAAGCCGAAAGTGTAAGTTTTGGTCGTTTTTAAGAGAACTAGATTTTCCCCTGAATTTGAAGAAATATCGGCCTGAACTTTAAAGAAATTCGTTTATGACTTTCTTACGGAAGTATTTAGACAACCTTGTCGATGCGCATCACCAAAACACCCGCTTTTCAATTGGTCATTTATATTTGCATATACGAGACCACTGTGCCACGCGTTCAATGGATAATCGTATGGATTTCCATATCGTCTGTATGTGCCTGTGATGCTTTCCAGCATTTCATATGAATTTATCGAGTAGGATGCAAATGATTTGACTTTGGCCACTTTTAAAGATTTATGGTCTTGTTTGATGTGACGTTCCGACAATGGTTCAGACAACGCGTTTAGTTAACAATTTTCTTTTCGCTTAACTTACAAACCAAATCCAAAGAATCGTAGCCACAACGTCAACAACTACAATCAAATCACAGTTTTACCAATTTAGAGCTTGCAGATTCGTGCAGATTCATTCTTCTGGTCATGTCATGGAGTGCCGACAAATGTTGCAACAGTTTGTCTGTCGGATTTTTTTTTTTGTTGTTGTTGTTTTTTTTAACATTGCACTCTAATTTAAGCCCATTTTGCTTTAATTACTTCATTCCAATTTTGCGAGCTTCCTATTGCAAGGGTAGAGCAGGGGTGGAGATTGTGATGGCGGGGAAAATGAATTGTGATTTACATAACATTGCGTATCGTTTTAAAGTGCGTCGCCAGAGATTGGGGAGATTTGTTGGCCTCCTTGAGATCTCTGTTTGTTTGTAAACGGGAACATTCCTCCGACAAAGATTGAATGGTACTTCAAAACATTTCCATGTTATTGACAACACTGGACACAATTATCCAATGATTGAGCGAGAATTTGAATAGTGACATTTGTAAGATGAGAGAAGTGGATAAATTGATTACAATCAATTGAGAAGAATTCAAGAGAATCTTCAGGGTTTGTTCTGAGGCAAGTTTTGCTGTAGATTCAATTGTTATAAAAAACTTTTTTCCTCTGTACCTTAAAATTGTCATAATTCCCAAATAAACTTCACTAAGTCCTAATTAAAAATCACTACTCATTGTTTCAGATATTTTTTCTCTGAAAATTTACCTTTTTGAGCATTCTAAGAACTTTTGTTTGTGTTCTTTATATGCAATTCTTTGAAATTCCAACAAAAAATCCTAAACAAAAGAAAATTGTCTGATATTCAAAGATTTGCTGCGTGGTGCGTATAATGCAACCATACCATAAGAAATACAACCAATATTGGTCAAACGCATTTTATTTATTTATGGAGCGTAAAAAGTTCACTTTGGACAAAGAAATGGTCAATGGTCGGTCGACAAGATAAAACATTCAAAACATCGAAGATTTCAAATGAAATTTAAAGACATGCAAATTAGAAAGATTCTAAAATTCCTTATGTATTGTAGTCGATGGGTGATTTTTGACTGTACATTGAAAAAAGTTTGGATTCTCCTTTCCTTTGTTAATTCAAAAAAGGAAGAACTTACTAACAATGGACTTTGATGGAAAAATAGAAGTAGAAGATTAGATTTTTTTTTTATTTTTATAAAAAATGTTGTCAAAAAATTATTTCTATAAAAAATTTTCTCAAAAATTTTATTTCCATAAAATATTTTCTCAAAAAAGTTATTCCTATAAAAAATTTTGTCAAAATTTTATTTCTATAGAAAATGTTGTCAAAATTTTATTTCTATAGAAAATTTTGTCAAAATTTTATTTCTATAGAAAATTTTGTCAAAATTTTATTTCTATAGAAAATTTTGTCAAAATTTTATTTCTATAGAAAATTTTGTCAAAATTTTATTTCTATAGAAAATTTTGTCAAAATTTTATTTCTATAGAAAATTTTGTCAAAATTTTATTTCTATAGAAAATTTTGTCAAAATTTTATTTCTATAGAAAATTTTGTCAAAATTTTATTTCTATAGCAAATTTTGTCAAAATTGTATTTCTATAGAAAATTTTGTCAAAATTTTATTTCTATAGAAAATTTTGTCAAAGGTTTCTGTCTATAGAAAGTTTTATCAACGTTTTAATTCTATAGAAAATTTTGTCAAATATTTTATTTTCATAAAAAATTTTATCAAAATTTTATTTCTATAGAAAATTTTGTCAAAATTTTATTTCTATAGACAATTTTGTAAACATTTTGTTTCAATAGACAATTTTGTCAAAATTTTATTTCTATAGAAAATTTTGTCTAAATATTATTTCTATAGAAAATTCTGTCAAAATTTTATTTCTATAGAAAATGTTGTCATAATTTTCTTTCTACAGAAAGTTTTATCAACATTTTAATTCTATAGAAAATTTTGTCAAAATTTTATTTTTATGGAAAATTCATTTTATTTCTATATTTTTTTTTCAACATTTTATTTCTATAGAAAATTTTCGCAAAATTTTATTTTCATAGAAAATTTTGTCAAAATTTTATTTCTATAGAAAATTTTATCAAAATTTTATTTCTATTGAAAATTTTGTCAAAATTTTATTTCTATAAAAAATTTTGACAAAATTTTATTTTCATAAAATATTTTATCAAAATTTTATTCCTATAGAAAATTTTGTCAAAATTTTATTTCTATAGAAAATTTTGTCATAATTTTATTTCTATAGAAAATTTTGTCAAAATTTTATTTCTATAGACAATTTTGTAAACATTTTGTTTCTATAGACAATTTTGTTAAAATTTTATTTCTATAGGAAATTTTGTCTAAATATTATTTCTATAGAAAATTTTGTCAAAATTTTATTTCTATAGAAAGTTTTATCAACATTTTAATTTTATAGAAAATTTTGTCAAAATTTTATTTCTATGGAAACATCTGTCAACATTTTAGTTCTATAGAAAATTTTGTCTAAATTTTATTTCTAGAAAATGGTGTCAAAATTTTATTTCTATAGAAAATTTTGACAAAATTTTATTTCCATAGAAAATTTTGTCAAAATTTTATTTCTATAGAAAATTTTATCGAAATTTTCTTTCTATAGAAAATTTTATCGAAATTTTCTTTCTTGTGTAAATCAGTAACTAATCAAGCTCGAGGTCATTTCTTTGTTGTTTTTATAGCAATAATTTACTTTATTTTTTCTTTCGGATATTTCGCAATTACTTGAATTGCATCTTCATTGGGATGTACAATAAAAAGATGTTTACAATACAATTAACTTATTCTACAGTAGTTGCACTACTCTTGTCAAAAGTCTATATTGCACTGCCTTTTGACAAGAGTAGTGCAACTACTGTAGAATAAGTTAATTGTGTTGTAAACATCTTTTTATTGTACATCCCAATGAAGATGCAATTAAAGTAATTGCGAAATATCGGAAAGAAAAAATAAAGTAAATTATTACTATAAAAACAACAAAGAAATGACCTCGAGCATGATTAGTTACTGATTTACACAAGACAATTAAAAAGGTCGAATAAAATAAAGAAAAGAAATTTTCTTTCTACAGAAAGTTTTATCAACATTTTAATTATATTGAAAATTTTGTCAACATTTTATTTCTATGGAAAATTCTGTCAACATTTTATTTCTATAGAAAATTTTGTCTAAATTTTATTTCTAGAAAATTTTGTCAAAATTTTATTTCTATAGAAAATTTTGTCAAAATTTTATTTCTATAGAAAATTTTGTCAAAATTTTCTTTCTACAAAAAGTTTTATCAACATTTTAATTCTATAGAAAATTTTGCCAAATTTTATTTCTATTGAAAATTCTGTCAACATTTTATTTCTATATATGTTTTTTTTTCAACATTTTATTTCTATAACAAATTTTTGCAAAATTTTATTTTCATAGAAAATTTTGTCAAAATTTTATTTCTATAGATAATTTTGTCAAAATTTTATTTGTGTAGAAAATTTTGTAAAAAATTTTGTTCTATAGCAAATATTGTCATACTGTTAATTTCCAATATGTAATCGCATCTTTAATATTGGAAGTAGGGTGTCCAAACGGACACCGGTTAACCGATTAAGCGGATTTAGTTACACAACCCGAAATCGGATAATGAAAAAATTGGCTTTTTCGGTTAACCGCGAAAACGATTTTTTTTTCTATTTTTCATATATTTCTTCCAAAAGTGGAACTTTTTGCAGAGATTTACTGGAGGTGAGAAACAAATGACTATCGTACGGGAATTAGTGCCGATTGCCACTAATGCACCCATTACAGGACTGGTACTAGTGCTCCAGTTTATCAACAGTTTTAATTGTCTTATAATTTATTGATTTTTATTGATAATAAAATCTTTTTGAATCCACACTTTGCGTATTGTAGTAACTATTTTATTTCTATAGAAAATTTTGTCAAAATTTTCTTTCCACAGAAAGTTTTATCAACATTTTAATTCTATAGAAAATTTTGCCAAATTTTATTTCTATTGAAAATTCTGTCAACATTTTATTTCTATATATGTTTTTTTTTCAACATTTTATTTCTATAGAAAATTTTCACAAAATTTTATTTTCATAGAAAATTTTGTCAAAATTTTATTTATATAGAAAATTTTGGCAAAATTTTATTTCTATAGATAATTTTGTCAACATTTTTTTATATCGAACATTTTGTAAACATTTTATTTCTATAGAAAATTTTGTCAAAATTTTATTTGTGTAGAAAATTTTGTAAAAAATTTTGTTCTATAGCAAATATTGTCAAAATTTAATGTCTATGGGAAGTATTGTCAAAATTTTAATTCTATAGTACATTTTCGCAAAAATGTATTTTAATAGAATTTTTTTTTCTATAAAAAATTTTGTCAAAATTTTATTTCTGTAGAAAATTATGTACAAATTTTTTTTTTTTATAGAAAATGTTGGCATAATTTTATTTCTTAGAAAAGTTTGTCAACATTTTATTTCTATCGAAAAATTGTGTAGGAATTTTATTTGCATAGATTAACCTTATCACCGCTTCAACTACATTATTCCCATGAATTCTCTTCAGACCTCTCTGGTATGCTGCCTGATCAAGAGGCTCTCTTTTGTATCAATGTCTGGCGATTACGATAGAAACCCAGAAGATACTGCTTGGCGCTCTGGGATGATCTTGGTCTCCACATAAAGGTGGTCCAGGGGTGTTCTGATAGGTCTTTTTTCTACTGCGTGTCACTTGTTTGAGTTGCCCATACTTGTGGTGCATAGTTTACCACTGACCTGCTAATTGCCTTATATGTTGTCAAAAATATCTTTTTGTCCGCACCCCAAATGCTGCCAGCAATGGAGTTGAGGACGTTGTTTCCACCTCAGAGCTTATCATAAATTGCAGCGGTACAGACAGATGACTTAAAAAGGTTGTCGAATGTGACCCCGTGTTTGTAATAATCTGCATATGATACAATCTCACTGCCGTCAGGAGGGGGTAGAATGGGAGATAAATAGAGACTGAACAGTGCCGAAGAAATCACACCACCTTGGGGAAATACTTATTTCACTTTGCGGGGTTTCGACGTTTTATCTCTAATTCGACGTACGACTGGCACCCGTACACATAATTTAGAAACCAAGAAATGACCCTACCCATTTGTCGGACATCGAGTATAACGAGTTCAAGTATTCAACTCCCAGGTGTCCTCCTGTCTGTGTACTGTGGTAACTAATCACGATATAGTTTTCAATAATGGCACTATCGTCATGAAATTTGGCATTTTTGTCTGCCAGCAGGTCAAGATACCACAATTTTTATCCAATTTACCTTAAAATGGAACTCTAAGGAAATTTGATATCCACAAAGACCCACAGTTAACTTCTACTTTCCGGCTTTCTTTGGCAAAAAGTCTAACAATAACTTTTAAAAATTGTATCCACAAATTATTATAACAATTGCTCTCAGTGTTAATCGTAATACTTAAATTGCAAGTTTATGGTTTATATTCAAATTTAGCCGAAGGTGTATGCCGTGATCATAAGAAACAAAAATAAAAGGAGTACAAAGAAAATTCTGTTCTCCCTGCCGACAATGTTTAAATATCATTGAAACTCGTATGCAAAACAGACGATATTTAACATACCACACAACTCCAACGACATTGTCTCATCTCAGAATGATCAGGAGACAATCAACATCAATTTCAAAGGAAACTAAAGAAAGCATTAAACGAATTTAGGACACTCTAACATCAAAAAACAAATATTGCTTTGCCCATATCTAACGATGGGTATTTATTAAAAGATTTTTAATAATATAATTTTTAATAATATAATTTTTAATAATATAATATAATTCAAAATGGGGACATACTGTTAATTTCCAATATGTAATCACATCTTTAATATTGGAAGTAGGGTGTCCAAACGGACACCGGTTAACCGATTAAGCGGATTTAGTTACACAACCCGAAACCGGATAATGAAACAAATGGCATTTTCGGTTAACCGCGAAAACGAAATTTCTTTCTATTTTCCATATATATCTTCCAAAAGTGGAACTTTTTGCAGAGATATACTGAAGGTGAGAAACAAATGACTATCCTACGGGAAATTAGTGCAAATTGCCACTAATAGACCCATTACAGGACTGGTACTAGTGCTCCAGTTTATCAACATTTTTAATTGTCTTATAATTTATTGATTTTTATTGATATTAAAGTCGTTTTGAATCCACACTTTTACGTATTGTAGTAACTATCAGAATTATTTATTGTTCAACATATTCCTTTCTGGTGCGATACGGATGGAAACAGGGTCCTAAAAGTTTGTGCCAGACTGTTTCATGAGCAGTTGTGTATGGGGTAGTCCTACTAAGTTGTTACAGGACGTGTCCTTTGGAATGAGTCCAAGTCGTGTTCTAAAGTGTAAATGTTCCCAGTCATTCCATATGCTTGGACCAGAACTGTGACTGGTCCATACACACCAGGGACTAACCCTGTACCGGCCCTGGGGTTGATCCGTTTCCGTAGGGTACTTACAACACAGTTTCACTAAGTAAATGAAGAGATTTCAGTCAAACGACATTCCACTTCGTTGTAACAGGTTGGCTGATAAGTCCGCGGTCTAACAAAGAAAAACACATTTTTTTGTCAAAATTCGTTTTTATTATTCAACATAGTTCCCTTCAAGAGCGATACAACGATTATAACGACCTTCCAATTTTTTGATACCGTTTTGGTAGTACTCCTTCGGTTTTGCCTCAAAATAGGCCTCAGTTTCGGCGATCACCTCTTCATTGCAGCCAAATTTATTCCCTGCGAGCATCCTTTTGAGGTCTGAGAACAAGAAAAAGTCGCTGGGGGCAGATCTGGAGAATACGGTGGGTGGGGAAGTTAAAGTCCATTGAGCGCAAATAGACCCGAATTTATTAGAAGCGTTGTGACATTGTCTCAAATCTTTTTATACCCTCCACCATAGGATGGGGCGGTGGAGGGTATAAAATTTGTAACACATCGAAAGATAAGCAAATTTCATCCGATAAGCAAATTTCATCCGATCCGGCTGAAATTTGGTACATGGTGTTAGTATATAGTCTCTAACAACCATGCAAAAATTTGTCCACATCGGTCCATAATTATATATAGCCCCCATATAAACCGATCTCCAGATTTGGCTTACGGACCCCCAAAGAGAAGCAAATTTCATCCGATCCGGCTGAAATTTGGTACATGGCGTTGATGGATGGTATCTAACAACCATGCAAAAATTGGTCCACATCGGTCTATAATTATATATAGCCCCCATATGAACCGATCCCCAGATTTCATCCGATCCGGCTGAAATTTGGTACATGGTGTTGGTGTATGGTCTCTAACAACATGCAAAAATTGGTCCAATTCGGTCCATAATTATATATAGCCCCCTATAAACCGATCCCAAATTTTGGCTTGCGGAGCCTCTAAAAGAAGCAAATTTCATCCGATCCGGTTGAAATTTGTAACATGGTGTTAGTATATGGTATATGGCCGCTAATAACCATACCAAAATTGGTCCATATCGGTCTATAGTTATATATAGCCGATCTCCAAAACATAATCATGGTTGCCACTTGAGCCAAAAATAATCTATCAACATTTTATTTCTATAGAAAATTTTTCAAAATTTTATTTCTATAGAACATTTTGTTAAAATTTTATTTCTATAGAAAATTTTGTTAAAATGTTATTTGTATAGAAAAATTTGTCAAAATTTTATTTCTATAAAAAATTTTGTCAAAATTTTATTTCTAAAGAAAATTTTGTCAAACTGTATTATATACGTACTTAATCGGTCTTCTTTAATTTTATATATACCACGTATGGACTTACTTACAATTTAGAAGACGGTGTTAAGAGGTTTTAAGATACCTTGCCATCGGCAAGCGTTACCGCAAGCCAAGGAATTCGATTGTGGATGGCAGTGTTTAGAAAAAGTATCTACGCTATCCATGGTGGATGGTACATAAGCTTCGGCCTGGCCGAACTTACGGCCGTATATACTTATTATTATTGTTATCTATATTTTGATTTTGCCTCTATATAGTCCTGTGTCGTATTTTAATTTATTGGCCTGAAATTAAAGTGTAGAGTTCTTTACATCCCTAAAATGTTGAGATTTGTCGTCGAGTCGTATCAAAAATTAAAATTAGAGTTCTTTTGGACATATAAACACATATGGCAAAATAGAATACTTATGTCGGTCTATTTTTGGAACATTACACCTTAGAATTACAATTGGAATACTGTTAAAATGAGATTTAGGTACACCGGAGTCGGAGTCAAGGCTAATAAGAAATGCTGGAGACGAAGCCGGAGTCGTGAAAATTTGACTCGACTCCACAGCTCTGGTTCGCAGTATGCCATAATTCGTGCCAAAGTTAGCCTATTCGTACAAATCTAAAACTATTTTAAAATTTGATGTTATTTCCGACATTTTTTTTTTTGCTTTTTCCACAGTATTCAATACAGATTGTTTCCTAATTTCTCCAACACTTTTTAACGAAATTTTTCTCAATCAAATGTAAAGTAGCATTCTCTACAATGTACCCATATCATCTAAATTTTAATATAGCTCCTCCATACAAATAGTTTATCGAAGTTCAATTTTTGGGAGTACCTTGTTTTGTTATTGCCAAAGGACGACTATTACCAGCTACCACCACCAAAAACAACAAAAAAAAAAACAGACAATTCGATCGAAAAATCATCCAACAAAGATCAATCGATCGATTCATGCCAGGTCGGCAAAGACAAATCAACATAACAAACGAAAAAACCCTCTAAACCCCAAAACAAATAAACATGCAAATCTTCAATAATCCCAAAGAATCAAAAAACATGAACCCACAAATAAAATAAAAACAAATATTTAACATTCATCCCAAATGTACTTTGACTGTATTTAGTAGTGAATAGCCTGTCTTTCGGTCTGTCTGTCTTTCTGATGCCAATGTTGAGGTCTGATGTTTTGAAGTTGCGATCACAGCAAACAGCCATCTCGTACAGCGTTAAATTGCCAAATTCAAAATTTATAGTTGAACTCCATGATTTTCATAAATTTTCATTTCCGAAACGTGTCCTTCTTTGTCATTGTTTTGCATATCCCTCACACTGGTCTACGTCTTCTACCGTACAATTTAAAATCATTCTTCATGCACTAGCCGTCATCGTCAATTGTAATCGCTGATATGATGGCACAGTGATTTCAAGAGTAATAAGTAAATAGTTATCATTTAATAATCGAGTTTTTATCAAGGCAACTCTTCGGTTATCGTTTGTTTCAAATTAATATTACACTGAGTTATAGATTTTTTTAAAACTAATCCTTTTTTTAGTTCCTAAAGGGGTCGCCCGAAACACTCTGAATCAACCGCTTCTTCAGGTGTCGTTGACCTATCATTTTATTTTTCACATACGGGAATAAAAAATGACTTTGGTGCCAAGTCAAAAGTATACGGCGGATAACCAATTAAAATTGATGTTTTGGATGCTCAAAATGCAGTTGTTTGAGCCGATGTATGTTATGAGAGCTCACATTGTCCCTCAAGAAATCATTGGTTTTTCTGATTTCTTGAAAGACAGCTGGCAAACAAATGCTGGTACGATTGCGACATGTCCAGTTTTTCAGAAGAAATGGTCGATAATTTGCTTAGAAGTGATTGGTGCGCGGGCAACTTTTTTTTTTGGATTTGGTTCATCTTGAAACACCCATATAGTCGATTGCTATTCAATTTCGGGCGCATCCACGTAAATCTACGATTCATCACATGTCACGATGACATAGACGTGTTTCGAAGCAACGCGATCTTACTTTTAGAGAATTTCATCGACACGTTTTGAGTGGTCAAATGTTCTTGCAATATTGGATGCATGTTAGTTCCACGTATGTCTAAGGTTGTCTCAATCTAACGCACGGTTGCCACTGGAGCCATGCATAATCTACAAAAATATGGAGAAAATTTTACCAAAAATCTATAAAAAAAACTTATTTTGCAAAATTTTATTTCTATAGAAAAATTAATCAAAATTTTATTTCTACAGAAAATTTTGTAAAAATTTTATTTCTATAGAAAATGTTGTCAAAATTTTAATTCTATAAAAAATTTTGTCAAAATTTTATTTCTATAGGAAATGTTGTCAAAATTTTATTTCTATATAAAATCTTGTCAAAATTTTATTTCTATAGAAAATTTTGTCAAAATTTAATTTTTATAGAAAGTTTTATCAAAATTTTATTTCTATAGAATATTTTGTCAAAATTTTATTTCTATAGAAAATTTTGTAAAAATTTTATTTCTATAGAAAATGTTGTCAAAATTTTAATTCTATAGAAAATTTTGTCAAAATTTTATTTCTATAGAAAATTCTGTCAATGTTGTAAAAATTTTAATTCTATAGAAAATTTTGTCAAAATTTTATTTCTATAGAAAATTTTGTCAAAATTTAATTTTTATAGAAATTTTTATCAAAATCTTATTTCTATAGAAAATTTTGTCAAAATTTTAATTCTATAGAAAATTTTGTCAAAATTTTATTTCTTTAGAAAATTTTGTCAAAATTTAATTTTTATAGAATATTTTATCAAAATTTTATTTCTATAGAAAATTTTGTAAAAATTTTATTTCTATAGAAAATGTTGTCAAAATTTTAATTCTATAAAAAATTTTGTCAAAATTTTATTTCTATAGGAAATGTTGTCAAAAGTTTATTTCTATATAAAATCTTGTCAAAATTTTATTTCTATAGAAAATTTTGTCAAAATTTAATTTTTATAGAAAGTTTTACCAAAATTTTATTTCTATAGAATATTTTGTCAAAATTTTATTTCTATAGAAAATTTTGTAAAAATTTTATTTCTATAGAAAATTTTGTCAAAATTTTATTTCTATAGAATATTTTGTCAAAATTTTATTTCTATAGAAAATTTTATCAAAATTTTATTTCTATAGAAAATTCTGTCAATGTTGTCAAAATTTTAATTCTATAGAAAATTTTGTCAAAATTTTATTTCTATAGAAAATTTTGTCAAAATTTAATTTTTATAGAAATTTTTATCAAAATCTTATTTCTATAGAAAATTTTGTAAAAATTTTATTTCTATAGAAAATTTTGTCAAAATTTTAATTCTATAGAAAATTTTGTCAAAATTTTATTTCTATAGAAAATCGTATCAAAATTTTATTTCTATAGAAAATTCTGTCAATGTTGTCAAAATTTTAATTGTATAGAAAATTTTGTCAAAATTTTATTTCTATAGAAAATTTTGTCAAAATTTAATTTTTATAGAAATTTTTATCAAAATCTTATTTCTATAGAAAATTTTGTCAAAATTTAATTTTTATAGAA
Organism: Haematobia irritans; assembly: GCF_050003625.1. Classification (NCBI taxonomy): domain Eukaryota; kingdom Metazoa; phylum Arthropoda; class Insecta; order Diptera; family Muscidae; genus Haematobia; species Haematobia irritans. The sequence continues at coordinate 235,281,280 of NC_134397.1, forward strand.
AGTTTTATCTAAATTTTATTTCTATAGAATATTTTGTCAAAATTTTATTTTTATAGAAAATTTTGTAAAAATTTTATTTCTATAGAAAATGTTGTCAAAATTTTAGTTCTATAGACAATTTTGTCAAAATTTTATTTCTATAGAAAATTTTGTCAAAATTTTATTTCTATAGAAAATTTTGTCAAAATTTTATTTCTATAGAAAATTCTGTCAAAATTTATTTCTATAGAAAATTTTGGTCAAAATTTTATTTCTAAAGAAAATTCTGTCAAAATTTATTTCTATAGAAAATTTTGGTCAAAATTTTATTTCTAAAGAAAATTTTGTCAAAATTTTATTTCTATAGAAAATTCTGTCAATGTTGTAAAAATTTTAATTCTATAGAAAATTTTGTCAAAATTTTATTTCTATAGAAAATTTTGTCAAAATTTAATTTTTATAGAAATTTTTATCAAAATCTTATTTCTATAGAAAATTTTGTCAAAATTTTAATTCTATAGAAAATTTTGTCAAAATTTTATTTCTTTAGAAAATTTTGTCAAAATTTAATTTTTATAGAATATTTTATCAAAATTTTATTTCTATAGAAAATTTTGTAAAAATTTTATTTCTATAGAAAATGTTGTCAAAATTTTTAATTCTATAAAAAATTTTGTCAAAATTTTATTTCTATAGGAAATGTTGTCAAAATTTTATTTCTATATAAAATCTTGTCAAAATTTTATTTCTATAGAAAATTTTGTCAAAATTTAATTTTTATAGAAAGTTTTACCAAAATTTTATTTCTATAGAAATATTTTGTCAAAATTTTATTTCTATAGAAAATTTTGTAAAAATTTTATTTCTATAGAAAATTTTGTCAAAATTTTATTTTCTATAGAATATTTTGTCAAAATTTTATTTCTATAGAAAATTTTATCAAAATTTTATTTCTATAGAAAATTCTGTCAATGTTGTCAAAATTTTAATTCTATAGAAAATTTTGTCAAAATTTTATTTCTATAGAAAATTTTGTCAAAATTTAATTTTTATAGAATTTTTTATCAAAATCTTATTTCTATAGAAAATTTTGTAAAAATTTTATTTCTATAGAAAATTTTGTCAAAATTTTAATTCTATAGAAAAATTTTGTCAAAATTTTTATTTCTATAGAAAAATCGTATCAAAATTTTATTTCTATAGAAAATTCTGTCAATGTTGTCAAAATTTTAATTCTATAGAAAATTTTGTCAAAATTTTATTTCTATAGAAAATTTTGTCAAAATTTAATTTTTATAGAAATTTTTATCAAAATCTTATTTCTATAGAAAATTTTGTCAAAATTTAATTTTTATAGAAAGTTTTATCTAAATTTTATTTCTATAGAATATTTTGTCAAAATTTTATTTTATAGAAAATTTTGTAAAAATTTTATTTCTATAGAAAATGTTGTCAAAATTTTAGTTCTATAGACAATTTTGTCAAAATTTTATTTCTATAGAAAATTTTGTCAAAATTTTATTTCTATAGAAAATTTTGTCAAAATTTTATTTCTATAGAAAATTCTGTCAAAATTTATTTCTATAGAAAATTTTGGTCAAAATTTTATTTCTAAAGAAAATTCTGTCAAAATTTATTTCTATAGAAAATTTTGGTCAAAATTTTATTTCTAAAGAAAATTTTGTCAAAATTTTATTTCTATAGAAAATTTTGTCAAAATTTTATTTCTATAGAAAATTTTGTCAAAATTTTATTTCTATAGACAATTTTGTTAAAATTTTATTTCTGTAGAAAATTTTGTCAAAACTTCATCTCTATAGAAAATTTTGTTAAAAGTTTATTTCTATAGAAAATTATATCGATGACATAGACATCAGCCGAACATATCGATTGGCGTATAATGGCAGGTAGATGGGATAAAACTAAATGTGACAAATGGAACGCCATTCGGACTCGGCTATAAAAAGGAGGTCCCTTGTCATTGAGCTTAACATGGAATCGGGCAGCACTCAGTGATAAGAGAGAAGTTCACCAATGTGGTATCACAATGGGCTGAATAGTCTAAGTGAGACATCGGGCTGCCACCTAACCTAACCTAAATAAAATAAAATTAACTTTTAATAGAAAGCAGTCAATTATAGTCCAAAACCACTGTAAATCTTACAATCACTTCTACATCATTTAAAGATCAAACAAAACAGTGCTACAAGTACCAGTAGTCAACCTTTATTTCTCCAACTCCTCCTCGTCCTCCTGTTTTCAACAATCTTTGTATAATCCTGCTGGAGATGTATTCTGTATTTTTGGCCATAAATTGATGGGGTGGCTTAGATTTTTGGCTAAAAGATAAATGCTTTATTTTGTATGAAAATTTCCATGCCATGCAGTAGTCAATGGCATTGGATACTCACTCGCTGCCTTCTGTATGACTTTAACATCTCTCGGTAGTTGATCCCACTACTGCAAATAGTGGATTAAGTAGCTGATCAATAGATCGATCGATCGACCGACCCAAGCGATTCTTTGCAATGCAAGTTCATGCGATCATTTTCGTGGGGTTTGTTTTGTTTGGTTTGCTTTATTTGCATGTGATTGAAATGTGACTTTAATATTTGTATTGAAGCAATAAATTTATATTAAAGTCGATGGGTCGTCGGTCGGTTTAACTTTTGTCGTAGCATTTTTTGGCGATTTCTCTGGCGGCGTCATCAATATGAAAATAAAGATATGCAAATCAGTTGGGTTCTTTACCTTCAACCAAATGGCTTCTGTATCTGAGCTTTACTATTCGTTCGGAATGGAGTTTAACTATTTTCTCCATGTGGAGAACAATTTTATAATGATGAACGATGGTTTCTTTCTTGCCACAGAGGTATAGACAAAAAATAAAATATATTAAAGGAAATCGTGAGATAATTTTTAAAAAAATATTTAAATAGAATTGGGAAATAGTTTAGTCTTAATAAAATTTGATCATGGCCAATAGAAATCGCATCATATGACTTAGCAAAATGCTAATCGCTGAAATGTAAAAATATTGTTATGCCCATATTTTTAAGATTTTTTGGAAAACTAACGCCGATGTCGGTGTCAACGTCTTCAATACATCCGTTTGTTTATGTATCCATTGGTAATCGAAGTACAAATCTCAACGTGGTAACTTGTAACTTTTTTGCTGCGCCAGGTCTTAATCTTAGGTTAGATAATGTATGTTATAGTGGTAGCCCTATATTTCAGGCTCACTTAGACTATTCAGTCCATTGTCATACCACAGTGGTGAACTTCTCTCTTATCACTAAGTGCTGCCCGATACTAAATTAAGCTCAATAACAAGGGACCTCCATGGCCTCGAACAACCATGCAAAAATTGATCCATATCGGTCAAACATGTATAGGCCCAATATAAACCGATCGCAAGATTTGGCTTTCGGAGCCTCTGGGAGGAGCAAATTTCATCCGATTCGGTTGAATTATTAACAACGATGTAAAAATGTATCCATATCGGTCCATAATTATATATAGCCGGTCACCAGATTTGACTTCGCAGCCTCTTAGAGGAGCAAATTTCATCCGATTCATTTAAAATTTTCTACGTTATATTAGTATAGGGTCTCTAACAACGATGAAAAACCGATGCTCAGATTTGAACTCGGGAGCCTCTTGGAAGAGCAAATTACTTGGAGGTACAAACTTCATCCGATTCGACTGAAATTAGGTACATTTTGTTAGTATATGGTCGCTAACCACCATGCCAAAAGTGGTCCATATTGGTTCATAGTTATATAGAGACCCCAGATAAATTGATACCCGGATTTTACTTCTTCCTGATCTTGCTAAAATTGGTCACTAATCACACAAAAATTGGATCATATAATTATATATAGCCCCCAGATAAACCGACCCCCATATTTCGCTTCTTACCGGTCAAGAACCGAATTATATAGTTTTCTAATCTGCCTTTCTTGCCTAATATATACACACAAAAATTTTTTTCTGATTCAATCACGAAATTAATTGATCCAATAATTTTTTAATTGAAATGCCTTCAATCAACAAATGATAGTATCAATTAAAAAATTAATTGAAAGTCAATTAAAAAATGAATTGATCCAATTAAAAAATTAATTGATACTATTAATTTTTGTTATTGATTTTTGTTTCAATTAAAAAATTTGTTAAATCAATTAAATTTTTAATTGCATAGTTTGTAAAACTCAATTAAGACTTTAAATGGGATAAACTTTGTGAAATTTTTTTCTGTGTACCCCGTATGGACTAACTTCCAATTTAGAAGATGATGTTAACGAGTTCTAAAATACCTTGCCATCGGCAAGTATTACCACAGCCCAAGTAATTCGATTGTGGATGGCAATATTTAGTAGAAGTTTCTACGCAATTCATGGTGGAGGGTACAAACAAATCTCTTTACTTGCTATGCGAAAATTTCTTCAGCCTACCTTCCTTTAATGAGATAAAAAAATTTAACATAGACTTCACATGGACTAAGTTACAATTTTGAAGACAACGTTAAGAACACTAACCAAAACAATTACATTTCAAAATCGTGAATGGACGGTAGCAAAACGAAACGAAAAATCACAACAGAATATTCAAGGTTTCGTCCACGGGCGTTCACGTTGTTTGTTTTTTGTTGCCATGAAAAGTCTTAAAATATTCTTTCGACGTTTTTATGGCAATTCCGATGGTGGTGCAAAGGCAGCTGTTAATGCGTATGAAACAGCCAGTACAGGTTCGAGTCACGGTAGCGGATTTTTATACCCTCCAGCATAGGATGATATTCCGTTTGTAACGCATCGAAATATTGCTCTAAGACCCCATAAAGTATATATATTGTGGGTCGTGGTGAAATTCTGTGTCGATCTGAGCATGTCCGTCCATCCGTCCGTCCGTCTGTTGAAATCACGCTAACTTCCGAACGAAATAAGCTATCGACTTGAAACTTGGCACAAGTAGTTTTTATTGATGGAGGTCGGATGGTATTGCAAATGGGCCATATCGGTCCACTTTTACGTATAGCCCCCATATAAACGGTCCCCCGATTTGGCTTGCGGAGCCCCTAAGAGATGCAATTTTCATCCGATCCGGCTGAAATTTTGTACATAGCGTAAGTAAATGGTCCCTAACAACCATGCAAAAATTGGTCCACATCGGTCCATAAGCATATATAGCCCCCATATAAACCGATCACCAGATTTGGCTTGCGGAGCCTTTAAGAGAAGCAATTTTCATCCGATCCGGCTAAAATTTGGTACATGATGTTAATATATGGTCTCTAATGACCATGCAAAAATTGGTCCACATCGGTCCATAAGTATATATAGCCCCCATATAAACCGATCACCAGATTTGGCTTGCAGAGCCTCTAAGAAAACCAACTTTCATCCGGTCCGGTTGAAATTTGGTACATGGTGTTAGTATATGGTCTCTAACAACCATGCAAACATTGGTCCACAACGGTCCCTAATTATATATAGCCCCCATATAAACCGATCCCCCGATTTGGCTTGCGGAGCCTCTAAGAGAAGCAAATTTCATTCGATCCGGCTGGAATTTGGTACATGGTGTTAATATATGGTCTCTAATGACCATGCCAAAAGTGGTCCATATCAGTCCATAATCATATATAGTCCCCATATAAACCGATCCCGAGATTTAGTTTTGGAGCCACTTGGAGGAGCAAATTTCATCCGAGTCAGTTGAAATTTGGTACATTGTGCTAGTATATGGCCGTTAACAACCATGCCTAACTAGGTCCATATCGGTCTATAGTTATATATAGCCCTCAGATAAATAGATCCCCAATCACACAAAAATTGGTCCATATCAAGTTCATAATTGTATATAGCCCACATATAAGCGACCCCCATATTTCAATTCTGGCTCTCTACGTATCGTGCAAAAGTCCATATCGATTCGTAATTATTTGTAGACATACCTATACATACCTTTTTTGTCTAATATATACCACGTATGGACTAACTCACAATTTAGAAAACGATGTTAAGAAGTTTTAAGATACCACAACCCAATTAATTCGATTGTGGATGACAGTCTTTCGTAGAAGTTTCTACGCAATCCATGGTGGAAGGTACATAAGATTCGGCCTGGCCGAACTTACGGCCGTATTTACTTGTTTTAATTGATTCAATTAAAAATTCAATTGATTTTGATTGCAAAACTCAATTAATTTTTTAATTAAAAATGTAAACATTTTCAATTACATTCTGAATTGGCTTATTTTTATTTGCGATAACAATTGATAGTTTGACATACATTTTTAATTATAAAATACAAAAATTTTCATCACTTGTTTAACTGACTTTATCTTCCGAATTTGATTAAAAATTTAATTGTATCAATTAATTTTTTAAATAAAAATTTTTAAATTTTCAATCATTTACTTAACTAACTTAATGTTTCTATTTTATTAAAAAGTTAATTTATCAATTAGTTTATTAAGTGAAAATATTTTCAACTTCAATTAACTTTTTGATTGGAAATATTTTGGTGATACTTTTTCTTTGTGCTTTAGCCCATGGAATTATTATGTTTTGAGAAAGTTTCCTTGGTTTTAATTTTTGCGTACGTTAGATAAATGAACTAAAAAAGATAACGAATTTTAAATGACGAATAAACATTTACCAAATTTGTGTCTCCCACAAAATAGTTTAGAATTTCTAATTTTTTTGTAAATTTTACCAATAATGCGCCCATCTTGAACTTTGCATGGCACTAAAGAACAATTTTGCAATTCTGAACTCCAATTTTTTCCTTCAAACCATGAATTTTTCTTCAACAAATGTAAAAAGAAATAATAATGTGAAACTAATCACAATGTTCTAAAATTAACCCTCTAATGCCCCAACTGTTTTGCCAGCTGATTAATATTTCAATGATAACGACACAAAAGCAAGAAAACTAAACAAGAAAAATGTATACGGTAGAATTCAGTATATGCAGCAAAACCTCCTGAACAGTTTAAACTAAGTTTTCTTTTTATTTTACCCATTTTTGTTGTCTTAAAGTGCATTTTAATAAAAGCTTCCTTATTAAATGAAGCCCGCCTAAGCGCGGGATTGGGCATTAGAGGGTTAACCAAAATGTTCCTTCCGGGTGGAGTCACAGTTTTTAAAGTGTACTTGTTTGCACTATAAATCATCTTGAATATTTCTAAATGCGAATCAAATCCATTTTATTATGAAATGAGAATTTTCCATTGATTTAATCGTGTCGTCTGCAACAAGTCTTAGTTAACGTTTATTAAAATAGCAAAGAAAAGGCAATTTTTAAATCTTTTCTTTTCCTCCTATGGCACGCTTATCCATGAAAACCATCTCGAAACCCCAATAAAGCATAAAATAATGATTACAAAAAATATATCAAAGCGAATAAAAAAAAAATATATTTAATAACAAAAACCTGATGACCATAAAAAATAATGATGATAGCTACAATCATAAGCTATTGTTTTCATACTCAAAACTGAGTCTTTGAAATCACGTTCTTCCACGTTTCCTTGGGTTTTTAATGTAGATTGTTGTGGTACCTTAACAATTGTCTCGAAATCAAGTTAAATTGAGGGAAAATCCCTTCATATGGCCATTTAGAAAAAACTACAAAAACTTAAAACGTGGCTCATTTTGGTATTTTCTGATATTCCTTGGAGTTAGGCAGGAGTTGAACATTATAAAGACCGCTTTCAAAAAGGATAGGCACATGTCGCTCTCGCTTTCACAGTGGGATATCCAAACTTTTCTGGGATCCATTGCAATGTCATAAGAGAGTGAAACTTTGGCTGGGAAGTTCTTTCACTGTTCAATCGTAATCAAAATTGTTCTGATCAATTTTTGTAGTTGGGGGTTTTCATATACTGCTGATGATGATGATGATTCCAAAAGAGAGCCATCCATGGATTAACGAAAGCCATTCCAAAGACATCCGCAGAAAATGACTTTGTAAGGTACCGTCCTTGTTGCCATTGTTATTATCGGACCCCAGTTTGGAACAATTGACTCTGTGTTTTTTTTTTCTTTCTTACAATTTTGGAAGGATTTCGCTTTGACTTTGGCCAACTTCATTCAGTGCAGTTCAGTTTGAATGAGGCAGGTTTAGATCTTTCCTATTGTGGCTGTATTCTCCTTAAACTGCGTTCAATCAGATAACATTTGGGATTTCCTTTGTTAGTTGCCTTTTTGGAGTAAGTTCATGGTTGCTTTTCTTTTTTCTCATTTGGTTGGAACATTTGTCGTCCTTCTCAAATCAGCAGCAAGCCAAACGACTCAAAAAGCTTGCAACAGTAGCCAATAGTGGCAGTCATACCGTCTGGCATAACTTCAGAAGCCACCACCATTGCCTTCATCAGCAATTCCAAATTTCAACTCCTCGGCGAATCTACTGCTCTCTTGCGCCCATCGATACCCACCCATTGTGGCGGCTTGGAAGCCTTTGATGCCAACGCTGACTAGTGAGTGGTAAACTACAGTTGGCATCTTGTGGCAGGGTATGAACTCGAAGCACTTTTGCTTCTGTTGCACTTATGATCGTTGTCATCATCTGTAACATCATCAGCAACAGCATGTAAACGAATTGAAATGGAAGAAGCTAACTCAAACTCCATCAGAAAACTATTCAGCAGTAGCTAAAAAGGCACAAACATATCCCTGTTGATCTATGCATTGTTGCAAGAAAGTCTATAACAGACAGTGGCTTCAAAATGGTAATGAATTAATGATATAGAAGAAATATTTTAAAATACCTACAAACTTACATAGATAATGAACATATTGTAAAACCATGTGATATCTAACACGTAATATGTATTTCCAATAATTACCTATGAGTACCTATTACATGGTCAATTGGATGACAGAAATATGAAAAACGCCAATTAATTGGCAGCCATGGCAATGAATTGAAACCGCCGGACATACAGTGATCAGTCATTGGCACCTATAGTAATTTCTCAAAACACAAATAAAAACAAGGCCGAATTTTGGGGTGTTTTCTTTTAGCAAAAAATACGTTGCCTTCATTGTATTTTTTCCCAAATTATAGTGTCATTTAAAGTTGTAGCTAGTTCATAATATTTTGAGGGAGACAGGACCCAAAAGCTATGATAGTATCCTTCATATTTTGCAATCAATTTCGAGAATGTTCATTTTTTCCAATCTAAATCACCATTAAATACTATAACAGTTTTCTCTAAAAGCCTCTTGTCAAAAATATTTTTCAGGTAGATTTTAAGACCCAAATAGGTTTATATGGGGACTATATCAAAAGCTGGACCGATATAGCCCATCTACTAAAATGACCTCCCTGAAAAAAAAAACGAATCTGTACCGAATTACAAGGCGAGAGCGCCATTATTGAAGACAGACAGACGGATATAGTTACATCGTCTTATCAAAATCAACAAAAAACAAGTAAGAAAAGTCTAAAGTCGGGCGGGGCCGACTATATTATACCCTGCACCACTTTGTAGATCTAAATTTTCGATACCATATCACATCCGCCAAATGTGTTGGGGGCTATATATAAAGGTTTGCCTTAAATACATACATTTAAATATCACTCGATCTGGACAGAATTTAAGTCGGCTAAAGCACTACACTGAAAAAAATATTGACCTAATATGGAGGATTATGCAACTTACATTTTATGACTCGAAATTTACGCAATACCAAGGACAAAATTCTTTAAAATAATGACATTTTAATTAAAAGAATGTTTATAATCCTAGGTTTAAAATTTTTTTTTCATTAAATTTAGGACACAAATCGTAAAATTTTGCGTCCCTCTGTTCAAGTTGTAGATCTTTGAAGTAAGGCAAATGTTCCTTAAAATAAAGAAAAACATTTTTAATTTAAAGAAATCGTCTTTAACTCAACTGACATATAGCATTTTTAAATTTAAGATAAAAATGCTTCAAATATAGGCTAAGACTTATTTTAAGGATTTTGCATCTAGGGTTTAAAGTTTTTTTAGCATTAAGAAAACAGTTTTTACTTTGACGTACTTGGCATAATTTGGATTTTGAAACTGGAATTTGTTTGTACATGAATACCTTTATTGATATATCGCAAACAGAGATTAAAATTCGATAAATGAGATCTGTATCCAATTTTAATTTTATTGATCCTAGATTTAAAGCCAGGAAGGTCCGTAAAAAATGTGTTTATTTTAAAGAAGCAGCATCTTTGTCTCGGAACCAAAATTCTTAAAGGAAGGTCAAAATCTTTGGATCCAAGTAAACTTTTTTTTGAGTGTAATTGAAATTCCGAGATTTTTGTCAAATTTTGTGAAAGATTCGAGACACTTCCTGGAGACGAAATTCCGGGACAGTCCAGGTGAATCCCGGCCTTCTGTACGCATAGCATCGCCTGCGAAATAAATCTTCGTCACCTTCTTCATCAAAACAGTGCTTTCAGAGATAAAACGAGTATAAATCTTTAAAATATAAAAGCTACCATAGATATATGTTAAGTGCTAAGACACACTGTGAATTTGTGCGTAGTTTTTTTTAGCTTTTCAGTTACTTGCTGGCCAAACCACGGTTTCAAGAGCAGTATTAATTATATCATTATCCTTCATCTGGCAATTTATCTCTTGGTAGCTTCTCTTGTTTAGGTTTCTAGCTAGTTTTTCAGTTACTTCTTTACTTTAATATGTTATTGTTTTTGGTTGGCATAGAATATGGGAATGAGAGTTACATTGTGAAAGTAAAGGAATTTTACAGGGTGACTGATATGTAGCCAACCATCCAACATAATGTCGGTATCATTTCCTAACCGCTCGTCTGATAGCTTACAGATTTAATGAAGTGATTGTAGCTCCGTTCGAGAATTAGATAATTTTTGATAATTATCACAATTTTTTACTGGTAATCGTTTGTTTATGATTATAACAAACAAATCACCAGTACAATGTACATGTTCTGCAACTGCAATTGGAAGTTAAAAAAAGGATTCGTTTTTAATGTTTTAGTAGCTGAAATTTTGAATATACAAATAGTTACTGGATGCCGATCGCGTACTTTTCAGCAATTCTAAGCAAAGAGATTAAAATACACACTTAGTCTCTTGCTACACACAAAAAAATAACTGCAAATAAATATTAACGACTTTATTTGTATGTAAAATCTGCTGATGCTCAACCAATTTGTCTATTGAATATGAGGCATTTGTTGTTGAAATGTGTTTGTAGATGCTTGACAGCGGAAATAATAGAAATATTCTGAATTTTCAACAAATTGTTTTGTTGCGAAAATAGTTGACTGCTATCGATATGAAAACAAAAACAAAAATACAAGACTGGTTACGCGCACATCGCTGAGAACATGTACGAAAGCTAAAAGAAGTATGCGAAGAATACCGTTAGAACAAAATGAGTATGAGCCAGGGATGGAAAATACATTTTTTTAAGAAAATACAAAAAAGGTATTTTTTGAGCGGAAAGGTACTTTTTACTAAATTTCAACAAAAATTTCGCTGGAAAATTATTGTCAAGAGACTAAATTTTAAAGAAAATAAAATTTTGACAAAATTTTCAATATAAATAAAATTTTGCAAAAATTTTTTATAGAAACAAAATTTTGAAAAAAAATTCTGTAGACAAAAAATGTTGCAAAATTTTTTCTATAGAAATAAAATTTTGCAAAAATTTCCTATAGAAATAAAATTTTTACAAAATTTTCAATTGAAATAAAATTTTGACAACATTTTCTACCGAAATAAAAAATCGATAATATAGAATCGCATTCTTTTTTCGACTAAAACATTCTTGAAGATCAATAAAATCCTGTTTTTGACTATGTCTTTTACAAAATCGAGATTTTCTTCCCACATGAACATGTCTGTTTTGCCATATTTGTAAAAGACTATTAGCAAATAAGGTTGATAAAGACTTTCTCAAAATATTAAAATATTTTGTCAAAGATATTGTACCATAAATCTGATATCGACTCAAAAATGTCTACACAAAAGGTACTAAATCATTCGAGGGGGTACTACGGTACTGACCGGGGTGAAAAAGTATTGAAAAAAGTACTGTAGTACTGCATTTTCCATCCCTGGTATGAGCACATGCACGTGTATGATAGCAAGCAAAGAGTTCATTCATCAGAGAATACAGAAAATTTCTGTGAAAAATTTATATTTTTCAATTTGGTAGTTTCTTAAAAGTGTTTGTTGTATGAGATAATTAATAAAACCATATTAATATCGGGATTAGAGTTATTACAATTCTAATTAACTAGAATATATATTACTGGGCAAAAAGTTGTCAAAATGCTTGCTAGACCCTGAACTACTCAAATTTAAAATCGTCATACATTTACAAAACTGAGTATAGGATTTTCGACACAAAAGTGTTACATGTTCCCCGTCCAAAAATAGCATTTTGGTCATATTCCTTCTCTGTGTGTACTTAACAAAATATCTCCAAAATTGTTCCGGCAATTTTGCAATTTTGGTGCAATAATTCTGTCAATTTCAATTTAATTTTTTGTAAATACACCAATAAATTTGTTACAGGTCATTGATAGACTCCAACAAACCACATACAAATTTTTTCGTTCAAATTCAAAAATATTTGTTAAGGATTATACGTAACGTTCAACAACAAATATTTTATACTGTTGGATGCTCAACAAATTACTTACAAATTATGTTATTGAGAACATAAATTATTTGTTGCCTTCTGATGGTAACGATTGCTAACAACTTTTTTGTAATAATGGTTATTAAAAGTACAAATTAGTTTGTTGCAGGAAAATTAACAAATTTTGTTATTGGTTTTCCAACAAAAGTTATTGGTTCTCAAACTTATTTTTATCTGTGTAGTTTTTACTGTATATTTTCTACTGGAAAAGTACGCAAACAGACCTAGTGTTTATTTTATTGTTTACAAAAGCATGTTGATATATTGCATTCAGAAATAATATTGCATTAGCAATCTAATTGATCGGGTTTATTGCTAACAAACTGCTCATTAAATATAGCAACTGGCTTAAATAGGAGGTTCCTCGTTTCACCGCGCAATGGCCACCAAAATCTCTATCCTATGGACTTTTGCGCTTAAGGTTAGTAAGGTTGGCACTAAAAAATACCAATCATCTAAAGACGGCGCTTCGCCGGGAATGTGCCAAAATACCACAGAGTAATTTCGTGCAGTGGAAGACATCTTTTTCGGCCGTTCGAAGGCCAGAGGTTAGGCCAAGTTGGGTTGGGCAAATAAATATTAACGACTTTATTTGTATGTAAAATCTGCTGATGCTCAACCAATTTGTCTATTGAATATGAGGCATTTGTTGTTGAAATGTGTTTGTAGATGCTTGACAGCGGAAATAATAGAAATATTCTGAATTTTCAACAAATTGTTTTGTTGCGAAAATAGTTGACTGCTATCGATATGAAAACAAAAACAAAAATACAAGACTGGTTACGCGCACATCGCTGAGAACATGTACGAAAGCTAAAAGAAGTATGCGAAGAATACCGTTAGAACAAAATGAGTATGAGCCAGGGATGGAAAATACATTTTTTTAAGAAAATACAAAAAAGGTATTTTTTGAGCGGAAAGGTACTTTTTACTAAATTTCAACAAAAATTTCGCTGGAAAATTATTGTCAAGAGACTAAATTTTAAAGAAAATAAAATTTTGACAAAATTTTCAATATAAATAAAATTTTGCAAAAATTTTTTATAGAAACAAAATTTTGAAAAAAAATTCTGTAGACAAAAAATGTTGCAAAATTTTTTCTATAGAAATAAAATTTTGCAAAAATTTCCTATAGAAATAAAATTTTTACAAAATTTTCAATTGAAATAAAATTTTGACAACATTTTCTACCGAAATAAAAAATCGATAATATAGAATCGCATTCTTTTTTCGACTAAAACATTCTTGAAGATCAATAAAATCCTGTTTTTGACTATGTCTTTTACAAAATCGAGATTTTCTTCCCACATGAACATGTCTGTTTTGCCATATTTGTAAAAGACTATTAGCAAATAAGGTTGATAAAGACTTTCTCAAAATATTAAAATATTTTGTCAAAGATATTGTACCATAAATCTGATATCGACTCAAAAATGTCTACACAAAAGGTACTAAATCATTCGAGGGGGTACTACGGTACTGACCGGGGTGAAAAAGTATTGAAAAAAGTACTGTAGTACTGCATTTTCCATCCCTGGTATGAGCACATGCACGTGTATGATAGCAAGCAAAGAGTTCATTCATCAGAGAATACAGAAAATTTCTGTGAAAAATTTATATTTTTCAATTTGGTAGTTTCTTAAAAGTGTTTGTTGTATGAGATAATTAATAAAACCATATTAATATCGGGATTAGAGTTATTACAATTCTAATTAACTAGAATATATATTACTGGGCAAAAAGTTGTCAAAATGCTTGCTAGACCCTGAACTACTCAAATTTAAAATCGTCATACATTTACAAAACTGAGTATAGGATTTTCGACACAAAAGTGTTACATGTTCCCCGTCCAAAAATAGCATTTTGGTCATATTCCTTCTCTGTGTGTACTTAACAAAATATCTCCAAAATTGTTCCGGCAATTTTGCAATTTTGGTGCAATAATTCTGTCAATTTCAATTTAATTTTTTGTAAATACACCAATAAATTTGTTACAGGTCATTGATAGACTCCAACAAACCACATACAAATTTTTTCGTTCAAATTCAAAAATATTTGTTAAGGATTATACGTAACGTTCAACAACAAATATTTTATACTGTTGGATGCTCAACAAATTACTTACAAATTATGTTATTGAGAACATAAATTATTTGTTGCCTTCTGATGGTAACGATTGCTAACAACTTTTTTGTAATAATGGTTATTAAAAGTACAAATTAGTTTGTTGCAGGAAAATTAACAAATTTTGTTATTGGTTTTCCAACAAAAGTTATTGGTTCTCAAACTTATTTTTATCTGTGTAGTTTTTACTGTATATTTTCTACTGGAAAAGTACGCAAACAGACCTAGTGTTTATTTTATTGTTTACAAAAGCATGTTGATATATTGCATTCAGAAATAATATTGCATTAGCAATCTAATTGATCGGGTTTATTGCTAACAAACTGCTCATTAAATATAGCAACTGGCTTAAATAGGAGGTTCCTCGTTTCACCGCGCAATGGCCACCAAAATCTCTATCCTATGGACTTTTGCGCTTAAGGTTAGTAAGGTTGGCACTAAAAAATACCAATCATCTAAAGACGGCGCTTCGCCGGGAATGTGCCAAAATACCACAGAGTAATTTCGTGCAGTGGAAGACATCTTTTTCGGCCGTTCGAAGGCCAGAGGTTAGGCCAAGTTGGGTTGGGTATAGGAATAGCCCATTTAAACTGGTGCCCTATTCTATGTTAAGCTCAATGATGAGAGACCTCTTTTTTATTCCACCGTTGAAAAAATAATTATGAACCGACATACGAAACCACATTTCGCACGGTAATTAGATTGCCTTCATGAGGCTCCTGAAGTCAAATTTATATAGCCCATATGTAATTATGAACCGATATGGACCAATTGTTGACGATTAGTAGAAGGCATATTCTGCCATCGCATTCCTAATTTCAATTGAATCGCAATTTGATTTTCCATGAGGCTCAAGAAGTAAAATCTGGGGATCGGTTTATATGGGGGCCATATATATTTATGGACCAAAATGGACTAATTTTTGCTTGGTGGTTAGAGGCCATATATTGACGTTATGTAACGAAATCGCCATATCTTCCACCTCCGGCCTTGCTCAGGGAAAATTGGGGAGGATCTTTTATGGCCGATTACATAACTTTAAAATAGATGGATAGCAGAAAAGGAAGAATAATATCGGACGGAGAGATGAATAATAACGGAGACTATATAAATTTTCGAGAATACATCCGACAAGCCTGGTCTTTCGTCAATAAAACCGTCTTAGCAGTTCATTATTTTTAAAATGAAGTTATTATTAACATAAAAAAATGAATGAAATGGAATAATTAAATACTAATATTGATAAAATAAAATCTTCTTTCAGTGTAGGTTGGAGAACAAATTTTACAGGGAAAGTAAATGTAAGTGTAAGTAGGTATGACTAATTCTATTAATGTAAATCAAGTGAGCGTCTATAAATGTGTGAATTGTAGGAAAGGGATTTACCTTATTTGACATCAGATTGAAGCGATCGCTGGTTTTCAATATTCGGTATGACTTAATCTAGAATGGGAAATGTAAATATGTCTCTAAATGAAAATTAAGGAATAATATAGTAATAATAAATTCATTGATGATTGCATTTCCGTAAGAGATCCATAAAGCTACGTCCGGGTAGTTAGAGGAGCTAATTTGCAGCAATTTCTAGCGTTTTCATCAATTGTGAGAAATAAGTGTTCGAAGTCCTTGAACTCCTTTTGGCTGGTAATTTGTAGTAATTCTTAACGTTTTTGTCAATTCGGAGAAATAAATATTTGAAGCTTTTGAACTCCTTGTGGCTGGTTATTAAACCCAATTAGAACCAAAATCTGCTAATGCCCTTCTAAATCTATGTGAAAAGGCATCGTTAATTCAAATTTTCCTTTGCCAGCATTCAATTCTTAGCACGAAACTTCCCGTAAAATACAACGTTCTATCTTTGCTTATATATCGCACTATTTCGCGCTTTTTGTTTTATTTCTTGTATCTCAGTTTAAAAAAAAAATCCTTCGTTGAATTTTCTTAAAAATTTTTCTTCTTTTTTTTTAAATTTTTAAAATTTTTGCTCTTTTGACTGACAGTTTTTCAAAATCTTTTCTCTTTCTTTCAATATTTTTTTTCTTTCCATCAAAATTCTTGCAATGCTTCCATGTTTCAACAAAACAAATCTCAACAAGTGTAAATTACTAACAGGTAATTTCCACAGTTACTTGTGCGAAGTTTCAAGTACACGCTCAAAAAAATAGCTTCTGTAACAAACACATTTTCTTCAAGCATACATATTTTCAGGATTGGTCCAAACAAAATATTGTTTGTATTGATAAAACATATTATGTATCATCTCAGGCATACACTAGTAGTAAAATATTTTAATGAAATTTTCTTTGTGTGGATATATGTTATTTTTAAAGTGCCAATTGGTTACCTCCATTATTTTACTTGCAGCATACTCTCTAGGTATCTCTTTCTAAACACATATATGTTTGCATACAAGCATATTATATTTACAAACATTTTATGTCCCAAACATAATAACATAACATAACATATATGTCCCAAACATGTTATGCTAGTTTATGAACATTGTGTACTTGCACTTAAAAATATTGTGTAAAAAAATTTGAATTCCAAACATATAATTTTTACACCCAAACATATTAAAAACAGTCTTTTTTGTCCGCTATCTTGTTTAATTCGGAAATTAGCGTGATTTCAACAGACCGATCTTTTGAAATGGGTCATATAGGACTACTCATAGTTATAGCCCCCATATAAACCAGCCCCCATATTTGACTTCTTGAGTCAGCCTCTAGTAGTTTGTACGCAATCCATGGTTGAGGGTACATAAGGTTCGACCGATCCAAATTTCGCTTGTATTTATATTTTTGTACTCTATACCATTACCATAATAGCCTACAAATAAATTTTATATGTATTTTTTTATTGGGATTTTTAAAAATCCCAATAATTATAAAATTCCAAACGTCAACAAAGAAAACTAAACATGTATTTTTTTTTATTTTAATTTGAACCGCAGTAGGAAATGAATAAAAACCAGAAATAAAAAAATGTCACCAACCGCTCTCATAAAAATATATTGAAAAAAAATTATTATCTTTTTAACTGATCACATCAAACATGTCATATCATTTATTTTGACTAATTAATAATACAAACGTAACGATCTTTGAATGCTATCCTTTGCTATGCTTTGGTAAGGGAATGAGAACAGAAGCTACAAGTCCCTAAATACATATTTGCCAATCAACTAAAACTACATTCGTATGAGCGTCAATGTCTGTCCTTTTCGATTACATATGGTAGGAACCTATAACCAACCGTAGAACTTGTCACAATTAAAACTTGGCCAACAAAGACTATTCCATTCTTAAGGATTGTGAGAATTTGATTGCATGAGAATATTAAGAACACAAAAAACATTTCGTCTTGCATGGAGAAAGGGAAGAGGGCAACACACATCATTATTCAAACAAATTATTATCCAAATTTTCAAGATATGTTGTGATGATAAGGCGCAGGCGTAAAACACTTAATGAACGTTCAAATGAAAATTTTCCCAGAAAGGTGTGGTATGATCAGTGGATGTAATAAAAAGTAGGAAGACAACTGTAAGGTAATTCGACTTTATGGTATTGTCTACGAATAAATCTCTTATTATACCCTCCATCATAGGGGGTATATTAACTTTGTCATTCCGTTTGTAACACATCGAAATATTGCTCTAAGACCCCATAAAGTATATATATTCTGGGTCGTGGTGAAATTCTGAGTCGATCTAAGCATGTCCGTCCGCCCGTCCGTCCGTCTGTTGAAATCACGCTAACTTCCGAACGCAACAAGCTATCGACTTGAAACTTGGCACAAGTAGTTGTTATCGATGTAGGTCGGATGGTATTGAAAATGGGCCATATCGGTCCACTTTTACGTATAGCCCCCATATAAAGGGACCCTCAGATTTGGCTTGTGGAGCCTCTAATAGAAGCATATTTTAACCGATCCAGCTGAAATTTGGTATATGGTGTTGGTATATGGTCTCTAACAACCATGCAAAAATTAGTCCACATCGGTCCATAATTATATATAGCCCCCATTTAACCGATCCCCAGATTTGGCTTGCGGAGCCTAAAAGAGAAGCAAATTTCGTCCGATCCGGCTGAAACTTGGTACATGGTGTTGGTATATGGTCTCTAACTACCATGCAAAAACTGGTTCACATCGGTTCATAATTATATATAGCCCCCATATAAACCGATCCCCAGATTTGGCTTACGGAGCCTCAAAGAGAAGAAAATTTCATCCGATTCGGCTGAAATTTGGAACATGATGTTGGTATATGGTCTCTAACAACCATACAAAAATTGGTCCATATCGGTCCTTAATTATATATAGCCCCCATATAAACCGATCCCCAGATTTGGCTTGTGGAGCCTCTAAGAGAAGCATATTTCATCCGATCCGGCTGAAATTTGGTACATGGTGTTGGTATATGGTCTCTAACAATCATGCAAAAACTGGTCCACATCGGTCCATAATTATATATAGCCCCCATATAAACCGATCCCCAGATTTGGCTTGCGGAGCCCCAAAAAGAAGCAAATTTCATCCGATCCGGCTGAAATTTGGTACATGATGTTGGTATATGGTCTCTAACAACCATGCAAAAATTGGTCCACATCGGTCCATAATTATATATAGACCCCATATAAACCGATCTTCAGATTTGGCTTGCGAAGCTTCAAAGAGGAGCAAATTGCATCCGATCCGGCTGAAATTTGGTACATGGTATTGGTATATGATCTCTAACAACCGTGCAAAAATTGATCCACATCGGTCCACAGCGTTACCGCAACTTAAGTAATTCGATTGTGGATGGCAGTGTTTAGATGAAGTTTCTACGCAATCCATGATGGAGGGTACATAAGCTTCGGCCTTGCCGAACTTACGGCCGTATATACTTGTTAGTTATTAACTTTTTTATACCCACCACCATAGAATGGTGACGGGCGTATAATAAGTTTGACATTCCATTTGTAACACATCGAAATATCGATTTCCGACTATATAAAGTACATATATATATTCTTGATCAGGGAGAAATTCTAAGACGATATAACGATGTCCGTCTGTCTGGCTGTCTGTCTGGCTGTCTGTCTGTTGTAATCACGCTACAGTGTTCAATAATAAAGCAATCGTGCTGAAATTTTGCACAAACTCGTCTTTTGTCTGCAGGCAGGTCAAGTTCGAAGATGGGCTATATCGGTCCAAGTTTTGATATAGTCCCCATATAAACCCACCTCCCGATTTGGGGTCTTGGTCTTATAGAAATCGTAGTTTTTATCCAATTTGCCTGAAATTTGAAATCTACAGGTATTTTATGACCATAAAGAGGTGTGTCAAAAACGGTGAGTATCGGTCCATGTTTTTGTATAGCCCCTATATAGACCGATCTCCCGATTTTACTTCTTGGGCTTATAGAAACCGCAGTTTTTATTCAATTTACCTGAAATTTGAAATCTAGAGGTATTGTAGGACCACAAATACGTGTGCCAAAAACGGTGAGTATCGGTCCATGTTTTGGTATAGCCCCCATATAGACCGATCTCCCGATTTTACTTCTTGGGCTTATAGAAACCGCAGTTTTTATTCAATTTACCTGAAATTGGAAATCTAGAGGTATTGTAGGACCACAAATACGTGTGCCAAAAATTGTCAGTATCGGTCCATATTTTGGTATAGCCCCCATATAGACCGATCTCCCGATTTTACTTCTTGGGCTTATAGAAACCGCAGTTTTTATTCAATTTACCTGAAATTGGAAATCTAGAGGTATTATAGGACCACAAATACGTGTGCCAAAAATTGTGAGTATCGGTCCATGTTTTGCTATGGTCCCCATATAAAACGACCTCCCGATTTGGTGTCTTGGGCTTATAGAAACCGGAGTTTTTATCCAATTTGTCTGAAATTGGAAATCTAGAGGTATTTTAGGACCATAAAGAGGTGTGCCGAGAATGGTGAGTATCGGTCCATATTTTGGTATAGCCCCCATATAGACCGATTTCCCGATTTTACTTCTTGGGCTTCTAGAATCCGAAGTTTTTATCCTATTTGCCTAAAATTGGAAATCTAGAGGTATTTTCGGGTCATAAAGAGGTGTGCCGAAAACGTGAGTATCGGTCCATATTTTAGTATAGCCCCCATAAGAACGATCTCCTGATTTAACTCCTTGGGTTTCTAGAAACCGTAGTTTTTATCTGATTTGCCTGAAATTGTAAATATTCTGGTATTTTAGGCTCACAAAAACGTGTATCGGATTAAGTTTTTATCGGTCCATTTGGTAATGCCTCCATATAGACCGACTTCACTTCTTGAGGGTGTAGAAGGCGCACTGATCATGAAAATTGCTTGAAAGTCAATGTAAAATTTCCAGATTTTACTTCTCCGGTGAAAATCTACAGATTTAAGATTTCAAATCAAGACGTTATTGTATAATTTTCTGGCACACTTACAAAAGATGTTAATGATTCCTCTAAAACTCAAACAAAAATGGTTCTTATAAATGCAGAATCTGATATAGTCCTCATAGGTGAAATCTTTAAATTTATCTTCGGAAAGTGTCCTCAAGCCCTCCTGAAATGTCAAAGGAAACCCTAATATTTGGTTCATGGTGGTGGGTATTTAAGATTCGGCCCGGCCGAACTTAGTGCTGTATATACTTGTTTTACCTTTAATCGTAATAATTCTTTTATCTTTAAAATCACTACATATTACAAAATTGAGCAAATAAACAAAAAAGTATAAAATTGTATAGTATTAAAATATTGACAAATGCCCCATTAATGCTTCCACAATTGTCATACTTCCTGCTGGTTTCTCACAGAAGCTACTTATAAACGACATGTATAAAATTAACAAACAAATACGAGCTCCTCAAAGTCACCATTAAATATCTCAAAAAAAAAAACAGAAACCAAAATATAATGAAACCCTAAGACAAATATTTACCAAAGATTGAAGATGTTAGCTCATTTCGTTTTTAGCTAGCGCTGGAGAAGGCGGTAAATATCATGTAGCCTTTGGAAAGCAAAGCTCCTGATCACCAAAAAGAACGCAGAGTTAATGACTAAACAGTAAACACATCCAGAGAAAATTCAGCCATAATGAAACTACCGTGGCAATATTTGTTTAAGACAATGAGACAACACCAGACCAGAGCAAACATCTCAAATTAATTTTTACGACTCCCTCACTTTTACAAAAAAAAAACGTAGGAGAATTAAAAAACTCCCCCGATTAGCTTCGTACCAAGGACTAAGAGCAGACCTGACGCAGGGTCGCATGGATGAACGAAATGGAATACCTTTAAAATATCATTGATATTGAAAAATGCTCGTGTTAGGTATCTTGTCCTCTGGCCTCATTGCTTGTTAAACAAGGAGGCAAATTTTTTTCACCATCTGAATGCCGATCTATTATCAGTTAAGACAAACAGCCGAAGTAGCCTCTGACTAAGGCAAAATAACAACGAAAAAACACTAAAACAGCAGCACACATTACTGGCAACCAAGCCGAAAAAAGAACAGCAACTTCCAATGAGGGCAAGTTGATACACCTCCACCAAACAGTGTCACAAACTAGCTACCACCAACAAACTACTCTCGGCCAGTGGTGTTATTTTGTGTGGTAGTGTCCTTTATTATTAACTTAAAACCACCAACTACACTGACTATCATTTGAACTTTGGTAATATGAGACAGAGACGTCTCTTAAGATTCGAAAGTGAAGGTGGGTTGGAAACACTGAAAAGAAAAGGACTACAAAATTTCCAAATTTGTGGCCAGAGAATATCCACTTTAAATAGTCCAAAAATTATTGGAAGTTTGGATACCTGTTCCTTTTAGAAGGCATGTGAACTGGTCACCAAGAACTTTGGGCGTAGAAACAATATCCTGAATGTGCTGGTTAGCAACACGTATGGTAAGAACGAGTAGACGATCCTGGCGATATTCAAGTCTATGTGTCATCTTTTGAAAGACTACGCTGCCCCCATTGGATTCCTACCGTCAGCGGCACACAATGGAGAAATAACAGTAACGGTTACCTTACAGTACTTTCCGTCAGCAGGAATTTAACCAATTTCACATCCTGGAGTAAAAGAGGTGAATATGGACCTCGAATCACCATTTGTAGCCAGAGGATACCCACTGTCATGAATCCAAAGATTTTTGGGGTGACGTTGGAATGGCTGGTCGCCAAGAACTCTGGGTGCAGGAACAAAATCCTGAAGGCGCTGGTTCGCAGCTCGTATGGTAAATATGACGAGGTGAGTCAATATGACGTCCTTTATCACAATGGACTGAATAGTCTAAGTGAATCTGACAAAAAATCGGACTGCCACTTTAACCTAGGTTAGGTTAGGTGGCAGCCCGATGTATCAGGCTCACTTAGACTATTCAATCCATTTTGATACCACATTGGTGAACTTCTCTCTTATCACTGAGTGCTGCCCGATTCCATGTTAAGCTCAATGACAAGGGACATCCTTTTTATAGCCGAGTCCGAACGGAGTTCCACATTGCAGTGAAACCACTTAGAGAAGCTTTGAAACCCTCAGAAATGTCACCAGCATAACTGAGGTGGGATAATCCATCGCTGAAAAACATTTTGGTGCTCGGTCGAAGCAGGAATCGAACCCACGACCTTGTGTATGCAAGGCGGGCGTTCTAACCATTGCACCACGGTGGCTCCCTTTTCACATTAACCTATGACGTCCTTTGATTGACTACGCTGTTCCCATTTCGGTTCAAGGGTCAGGAAGATTTTAGTTTTAAGCTGTAGCCCGTAAAGAATGTTGTTATTCCTTAGACTGAAATAAATAAATATGGAATCTTTAATGGCAATCTTCCAGTAGTTGCCCATGTTTTTCCTCAGCAGGAATTTAACTATTTTCACACCCTGGACTAAAGAGGTGAACATACACCTCGAATCCCACATTGTGGTTTGAGAATAACCACTGACAAAAATCCAAAAATTCTTGGAGTGATGTTTGATTGTCCTTTCCCTTCAGTTAACATTTGAAGATGGCTGCTAAAAAATTGGGTGTAAAATCGTGAAGCAACTGTTTGGCGGTACGTATGGTAAAGATAAGCAGACGTTCTTGGTGACAAACAAGTCAATAAGACATCCTTTGATAGATAAGCTTCCCCATCTGGCCTCCTACCGCCAGTGAAACGCAATGGCGAAACCTTAAGATAGCCCAGTCACCAGTGCTGTGAATCGCTACTGGCTGGCACTCAAAGATACCTGAGGTGCACTTCCAGAACTAGATGCTGTCAGCAGGACATATTCGGAATTAAGTGAGGAAGAATATACTAATCACATCACAATGGATATCTCAGTATAAACTACCTTTAGGAAGAAACCCGGCTTAATTAGAAGTTAATGTGGGGGACAGCCTAGTATATGTGGGACTCATTCGTTTGGCCTTAAGACGGTCCAGAAAACCATAGGTTAGGTTAGGTTATGTGGCAGCCCGATGTATCAGGCTCACTTAGACTATTCAGTCCATTGTGATACCACAGTGGTGAACTTCTCTCTTATCACTGAGTGCTGCCCGATTCCATGTTAAGCTCAATGACAAGGGACCTCCTTTTTATAGCCGAGTCCGAACGGCGTTCCACATTCCAGTGAAACCACTTAGAGAAGCACTTAACGAAGAGAGTGCAACGTGCCGCAGTGACAACATCTTGGAGTCGCTCTGGAGGTGCTCCTCAGGTGTTTTGGAGTAATAGCATGGTTTTCTGGAGCCACCGTGGTGCAGTGGTTAGCATGCCCGCCTTGCATACACAAGGTCGTGGGTTCGATTCCTGCTTCGACCGAACACCAAAAAGTTTTTCAGCGGTGGATTATCCCACCTCTGAAATGCTGGTGACATTTCTGTGGGTTTCAAAGCATCTCTAAGTGATTTAACTGCAATGTGGGACGCCGTTCGGACTCGGCTATAAAAAGGAGGTCCCTTGTCATGGAGCTAAACATGGCAGCACTCAGCGATAAGAGAGAAGTTCACCAATGTGGTATCACAATGGACTGAATAGTCTAAGTGAGCCTGATACACCGGGCTGTGAACTAACCTAACCTAAGACGGTCCAGAAAACCGTGCTGCGTATAATGGACACCTGGCGAGTACCTTCAACACGAACCCAATATGATAGCAGTGGGGCCCATTTTACTCCCCCGACCCGACATCCCCTTATTGAGTGCGGAATTCGAATGGAGATTTTTCTGAATAAATCACTCCCATTATCCGGGCTTTGGCAAGAAACTAGGCTCAATTCGAAGATAAGGAGACGATCGCTGTGATAGAGAAATCTTAAGACACATGCGGAAAACCTTCAACACAAGTCCAAGATGCTGAAGGTGCTGCTGTCAGAGAGGCACATTGCATTATCCTGGCCGGCGCCCTCGACGCCCTCGTCGGACTCGACTTTAGGAAGAAATTCGACGGCACTGAGACTGTATAACACGCAAACGTTTCAAGAGGCAATGCAGGCTTCTCCTCGACTGGATGACCACACGCAAAAAATGAAGATACAAGCCTGTTATATCCATGGACAGCTATTTCTTGCTGGCCTCCTCAATACGAATTTACAATCAAAGGCTAAGAAGACTTTTCTAGCAATTCCAAGAGAGTACATCCCAATACTTACCAATCAGTCTTGCAGTAGGGAATTAATGGAAAATACCGATGGTATCACCACTTGTTCTATATTCAGTATAATCGAACTATATATCGCAGAATTATGTTTTCGATCGACATGTGATTTTCAGCACTGAGCTTCGTGATATTCGGTTAATTACACAATAGGTTAGGTTAGGTGGCAGCCCGATATATCAGGCTCACTTAAACTATTCAATCCATTGTGATACCACATTGGTGAACTTCTCTCTTATCACTGAGTGCTGCCCGATTCCATGTTAAGCTCAATGACAAGGGACCTCCTTTTTATTGCCGAGTTCGAACGGCGTCCCACATTGCAGTGAAACCACTTAGAGAAGCTTTGAAACCCTCAGAAATGTCACCAGCATTACTCAGGTGGGATAATCCACCGCTGAAAACTTTTTGGTGTTCGGTCGAAGCAGGAATCGAACCCACGACCTTGTGTATGCAAGGCGGGCATGCTAACCATTGCACTACGGTGGCTCCCTAATTTCACAATAAGAAGAATAAGAATAGGTTCGCTATGAGGATAAAGGTGCATTTTTGCTTAAAAGCGTTCATCTTCTTCTGTAACTCTTTCTACATTCATTTACAAATCCGACGAACATTAATTTCCTACCCTCAAAGTGGAAGGGATCCTCAGTTTCAGTTGCCCTGTCTTTAGACAATTACCACCTTACAGCTTCGATATGACACTAGATTATGCTCCTTTTTGGGTAACTTCAGTCTAACAGCAATTACAAAGCGCCGATCTGAGCATTTCATTGAGGTTTTGTTTCACCATCATATAAATATTATGGACCACGTTCAGTTCTAGTATCTGAAATTAATAGTTAGATGGGTCTGAAATTAAAAGTTAGATGGGTCGCTGAAATTAGGAGAGGGATGGTTAGGTTAGGTTAGGTGGCAGCCCGATGTATCAGGCTCACTTAGACTATTTAGTCCATTGTAATACCATAGTGGTGAACTTCTCTCTTATCACTGAGTGCTGCCCGATTCCATGTTAAGCTCAATGACAAGGGACCTCCGTTTTATAGCCGAGTTATAAAACGGACAAGGGACCTCCTTTTTATAGCCGAGTCCGAACGGCGTTCCACATTGCAGTGAAACCACTTAGAGTAGCTTTGAAACCCTCAGAAATGTCACCAGCATTACTGAGGTGGGATAATCCATCGCTGAAAATCTTTTTGGTGTGCGGTCGAAGCAGGAATCCAACCCACGACCTTGTGTATGCACGGCGGGCATGCTAACCATTGCACCATGGTGGCTGTAATTATGGCATGTTAGATGGGTCTGAAATTAAAAGTTAGATGGGTCGCTGAAATTAGTAGAGGGATGGTTACGTTAGGTTAGGTTAGGTGGCAGCCCGATGTATCAGGCTCACATAGGCTATTCAGTCCATTGTGATACCACATTGGTGAACTTCTCTCTTATCACTGAGTGCTGCCCGATTCCATGTTAAGCTCAATGACAAGGGACCTCCGTTTTATAGCCGAGTCCGAACGGCGTTCCACATTGTAGTGAAACCACTTAGAGAAGTTTTGAAACCTCAGAAATGTCACCAGCATTACTAAGGTGGGATAATCCACCGCTGAAAAACTTTTTGGTGTTCGGTCGAAGCAGGAATCCAACCCACGACCTTGTGTATGCACGGCGGGCATGGTAACAATTGCACCATGGAGGCTCCAATTTTGGCATGGAGGAGATTGATAATATGGGACATATTCAGTGCGAGTATTTGAACAAATATTGTCTAAAATCAGATGAGCAAAACAATTCCTTTACATCTAAATGAAAGTTACCTAAACTTCACCAACTGCCCATATCTATACTCATAATTTCAGTGCTAGTATTTTATTTTGATTCAAACAAATGTTAAAAGTTACGGAAACTTTGCCAGATTTAGTGCCGATATAGGGTGTTGGATTTTATGGCGCATAATCAGTGGGTATTTGATTTTGATTCAACCAAATTATTGCCAAAGTCAAATGAGTAAAACTATAATTTCGCCTTTACGGAGAGTTGAATATTATGGGGTATGTTCAGTGTGAGAATTTAATCGTGATTCAACCAAACGCTGGTGAAAGTTAGATGAGCAAAACTATTCCTTTGCTTCTAAATGAAGGTTACGTAAACTTCACCAGCTTTAACGCCGAAATTGGGAGTTGAATTTTTGGAGTATGTTCAGTGTGAGAATTTAATTGTGATTCAACCAAATGCTGGTGAAAGTTAGATGAGCAAAACTATTCCTTTGCTTCTAAATGAAGGTTACGTAAACTTCACCAGCTTTAACGCCGAAATTGGGAGTTGAATTTTTGTGAGGCATGTTCAGTGCGAATAAGTTTATTCAACCAAATTCTTACCAAAATCAGATGAGCAAAACTATTATTTCGTCTCTACGTAAGGATACTTTAACTGAATTATTACGCATTTTTACTATAGACTACGCCTACGCCAATGCCTTGGCAAGGCTGCGAATGGATATTTTGCTATATGGGAGCAATTTGAATGCTCATTCGTGTTTTGTTTTCCTTACTTTTTTTCGTAGCGCCCTTTAGCATCATTGAACATGAGCATTCAAAAAATATCAGGAGTCAACCAACAACTGGCAATGGGCAACTGGTGTTGTTTGCAGTTGTTCTTGGTGATTTTCGGCGTTGTCATTGTTGGTGGTGGCGGCGTTGGTGTTTCCTTGTCTTGAGGTCTTTGGATGTTGTTGTCGTCGAAGTCATCTTCAGTAAAACGACAAATATACTTTCTGTCCGAATTCTTCTCTTCTCCCCTTTCCCCCTCCTTGGTAGAGGGAAATAGAAGGTGGGGATCATTTTATCTAAAATGGTACTGGTACCACCATCACTACCACCGCCGCCATGGTCAATAGGTTTAAATTACAATACGATTCTTAGGTCCTTTTTTCGGGGCTAATGGCTTCTATGGGTGTGCGTATGTATATGCAGATGGGTTCCTATCTGCTTCGATCCCTGGTGCACTTGGTTGGTATTCCAAAAAAATCAAAATATCGAACAAACAACCATTGAGCCATACAAACAAAAAAAATGACTCCGAAGAAGTGCAAATCTACCAGGTTCATTATGCTTGGAAGTTTAAGTAGTGCAAGTGTTGTTTTTGTCGTAGATGATTTTGTCTCTGGTGAAGCTGGAACTGGTGGTGGTGCTGTTTTGGCTGTTGTTTGTCTCCATGGGTCTTTTGTTCAAATTGTTGTTCATTTCGGTTTAGTTTTTTTTTTGTTGCCTTGCAAGTTCAATTCGTGAACAGGCGGCTTTTGGTCTTTTATCCTTTTGAGATTTAAGTGGACAAGTTACAACTTGGAACATGGAGTTTTTTCATCGTAGTTCCTATCTATCTACCTTGTACCTAGCATCGTCTTTGACGAGGGCGATGGTTTTTTGGGTTTGGTTTTTGGCCTTCTTTTTGAACATGTCGAATTAGAACATGTAATTTCGTGTTTCTGTTCTTGTTCTCGTATCTAATTTTGCATGTAAATGCCCTGTTTTGTACTGAACCCAATGGGGATGAGTTCAATTCTTTAAGTACAAATATGCAGCATATAAACGAACCCCATTTGAGTAATGGAATTCATCCAAATGATGGAGTTATGTTCATTGAAGACAAGCTAGGAGAACATCAATGAACATTAAAATAAAATCATTTTTAGAACTGATAAATAGCACAACATTTATTGAGTAAGACATTGTTCGAGATATACAAATTCCAACTTGTGGTAAAAAGTTAAGAAATTCTGAACTTATAGCTACACTCAAAACAAAAAGTTTACTTGGATCCAATAATGTTGACCTTCCTTCGAGGATTTCGTTATTGATTCCGAGCCAAAGATGCAGGTTCTTTAAAATAAGAACATTTTTTGCAACCTATCTGACTTTAAATCTAGGATCTATAAAATTCAAGTTAGTATACAGATCTCATTTATCGAATTTTCATTCTATTTTCCGATATATTAATAAAGCTATTCACGTACAAACAAATGCCAGTTTAAAATTCCAAATTATGAAAAAAATATTTTTTTTAATTTCAAAAAAACGTTAAACCGAAGGTGCTAAATCCTCAAAATAAGTCTTAGCCTGTATTTGAAGCGTTTTTATCTTAAATTTAAAGATTCATTATTTCAGTTAATTTAATTTTGAAACAAAGATTATAAACTTTCTTTTTAATTAAAATTTCATTATTTTAAAGAAATTTGTCCTTAGTAGTGTGTAAATTTCGCATCCAAATATGAACGGACATTAACCAAGTTTCGCATGGTAGTTACACGGATGAAAAAGGCTGTTTTTCATATGTTTGGCTATAAACATTATATGTTTGGAACACAAATTTTTAAACACAATATTTTTGAGTGCAAGCATATAATGTTCATAAACTAGCATAACATGTTTGGGACATATATGTTAATATGTTATTATGTTTGGGACATAAAATTTTTCTAAATATAATATGCTTGGATGCAAACATATATTAATTTAGAAATAGCCTATAAACATATATGTGTTTAGTAGCTTGGAGCGCTATTTAACAGGGAGCGATATTGAATTAAGTTGGTGGTTGTTGCTTGTTATTACAAAATTAACATTTTATTTTTCCTTGGGCAATTGATCAGCTACTTTGATCCTTACAAACTGTGTCCTTATGAACACGAGTGTACCGAAAATGGCAGATTTTTTTACTGTTTGGTAGATTGGTAGAATTCTTGATGTTTTAGAAGATTTTGCAAAATATTCCTCTCCAACTAAGAGGTGCTTTATAAATTTCCTATAGAAATAACATTTTGACAAAATTTCCTAAAGAAATAAAATGATGACAAAATTTTCTATAGAAATAAAGTTTTGACAAAATTTTCTATAGAAATTATTTTTGACAAAATTTCCTAATGAAATAAAATGTAGACAAAATATTCTATAGAAATAAAATTTTGACAAAATTTTCTATAGATATAAAATTTGACAAAATTTTCTATAGAAATAAAATTTTCACAAATTTTTCCAGAAACAAAAAATTTTGACACATTTTCCATAAAAATATAAAATTGAAATGACAACATTTTCTATGGCAATAAAATTTTGGTGGATTATTTCTGGCTAGAGTGGCAATCGTGATTTTTCTGTGAAATAAAATGTTCACAAAAATGTCTATAGAAATACATTTTTGACAAAATTTTCTATAGAAATTATATTTTGACAAAATTTCCTAAAAAAATAAAATGTTGACAAAATTTCCTAATGAAATAAAATGTAGACAAAATTTTCTATAGATATAAAATTTGACAAAATTTTCTATAGAAATATAAAATTTTGACAAATCTTTCCATAGAAATATAAAATTTTGACAAAATTTTCTATGGAACTAAAATTTTAGTGGATTATTTCGGGCAATCGTGATTTTTCTGTGATTGGGCATCGGTTTATCTGGGGGCTATCGGATGAATTTTGCTCCTTCAAGAAGCTCCGAAGGTCAACTTTGGGGATCGGTTTATATGGGGTCCATATATGTATAATTATGAACAGATATGGACCAATTTTTGTATGGTTGTTAGAGACCATATACTAACACCACGTACTAAATTTCAACCGGATCGGATGAATTTTGCTCCTCCAAGAGGCTTCGGAGGTCAAATCTGGGGATCAGTTTATATGGGGGCTATATATATTATTATGGACCGACCTGGACCAATTTTTGCATGGTTGTTAGAGACCATATACTAACACAATGTACCCAATTTCAACCGGATTGGATGAAATTTGCTTCTCTTAGAGCATCCGCAAGCGAAATCTGGGGATCGGTTTATATGGATTATATATAACAGGTTGGCTGATAAGTCCCCGGTCTGACACATAGATTGGGTAGCTCGTATTAAATGCATATTATTTTTATATAGTACCAACCTTCAAATGATTCGTGTCAAAATTTGACGTCTGTAAGTCAATTAGTTTGTGAGATAGAGCGTCTTTTGTGAAGCAATTTTTGTTATTGTGAAAAAAATAGAAAAAAAGGAATTTTGTGTTTTGATAAAATACTGTTTTCTGAAGGGAAAAAATACGGTGGAAACAAAAACTTAGCTTGATAATGAGTTTCCGGACTCTGCCCCAGGGAAATCAACAATAATTGATTGGTATCCAAAATTCAAGTGTGGTGAAATGAGCACGGAGGACGGTGAACGCAGTGGACGCCCGAAAGAGGTGGTTACCGACGAAAACATCAAAAAAATCCACAAAATGATTTTGAATGACCGTAAAATGAAGTTGATCGAGGCCTTAAAGATATCAAGGGAGCCACCGTGGTGCAATGGTTAGCATGCCCGCCTTGCATACACAAGGTCGTGGGTTCGATTCCTGCTACGACCGAACACCAAAAAGTTTTTCAGCGGTGGATTATCCCACCTCAGTGATGCTGGTGACATTTCTGAGGGTTCAAAGCTTCTCTAAGTGGTTTCACTGCAATGTCGAACGCCGTTCGGACTCGGCTATAAAAAGGAGGTCCATTGTCATTGAGCTTAACATGGAATCGGGCAGCACTCAGTGATAAGAGAGAAGTTCACCAATGTGGTATCACAATGGACTGAATAGTCTAAGTGAGCCTGATACATCGGGCTGCCACCTAACCCAACCCAACCCAAGGGAACATGTTGGTCATATCATTCATCAATATTTGGATATGCGGAAGCTCTGTGCAAAATGGGTGCCGCGCGAGCTCTCATTTGACCACAAACAACAACGTGTTGATGATTCTGAGCGGTGATTGTAGCTGTTAACTCATAATACACCCGAGTTTTTCCGTCGATATGTGACAATGGATGAAACATGGCTCCATCGCTACACTCCTGAGTCCAATCGACAGTCGGCTGAGTGGACAGCGACCGGTGAACCGTCTCCGAAGCGTGGAAAGACTCAAAAGTCAGCTGGCAAAGTAATGGCCTCTGTTTTTTGGGATGCGCATGCAATAATTTTTATCGATTATCTTGAGAAAGGAAAAACCATCAACAGTGACTATTATATAGCGTTATTGGAGTGTTTGAAGGTCGAAATCGCGGCAAAACGGCCCCATATGAAGAAGAAAAAAGTGTTGTTCCACCAAGACAACGCACCGTACCGCAAGTCATTGAGAACGATGGCAAAATGTTGAATAATAAAAACGAATTTTGACAAAAAAATGTGTTTTTCTCTGTTAGACCGGGGACTTATCAGCCAACCTGTTATATAGCCCCCAACACATTTGACGGATGTGATATGGTATCGAAAATTTAGATCCACAAAGTGGTGCAGGGTATAATATAGTCGGCCCCGCCCGACTTTAGACTTTCCTTACTTGTTTTCTGTAACAAAAGTAGTAGTTACATATTTTAAACTAAGTTACCTCCAAGTGTTTTTGCTCTCGATACCAAATATACACAAAAAAAAAATATTTGTTCAATCACGAAATTCATTGATCCAATTAATTTTTAATTGAAATGTCTTCAATCACAAAAATGATAGTATCAATTAGAAAATTAATTGATACTATTAATTTTTATTGATTTTTGTTTCAATTAAAAAATTGTTGCATCAATTCAATGTTTAATTGAATATTGTTTAATTGAATATTTGTTAAAACTCAATTATGACTTTAATTCGAAAAATTTTCATGAAAGCGTTCAAGCCCAATTTCGACCAGGGTTGGCCTGTCACAAACTGTGACTTTTGCGACATACATTTGCGACGGTATAATACGTATGTCGCAAAAGTCGTAAACCTACTGTAAAAAAAAACTAATTTTGAATAGAAGAAATCCTGAACATTTTTTAATTTAGTTTGACAGCATTCGCTGTGAAAGTTTTCTCACGGTCAAGCCTATGTTCTTAGGTGGTATCGAAATTCTCGTTGGTGAGTGTACAAAATACCTTGGGGTTATATTGGACAGTAGACTGAACTTAAAGCTAAGAAAGGACGGGAAAATCCACGGTTACCCTGTACTCGTGCAAAAGCCAATAGGGAAAATGTGGGGACTGAAACCGAAAATTGTGAACATTCCTAAGAATTGAAATTTCTTCGCACATACAATCGTCTTGCATATCATCGAATTCGCTGCCTAGCTGACGCGACTAAAGTATTTTGAGTTAGCGGCTTTTGTTACTTTTTCTACATTTACGACGTGTATGTGACGTTTACAATTTTGCGACAGTCGCAAACCTAAAAAAAGTTTGATACAGACTATCTCTGGTTTCGACCGTACACCAAAAGGTTGTTAGCTTTAGTTTCACTTCGCTAATCTACATTCTTTAAAAGCCTCACAGTTTTTACACAAATCCTATACCTTTGCAAGGCTAAACAAAAACTGCAAACGGTGTTCGATGTCCTAAAATTATTTTATTTATTTGTTTTTTTTTACGTATTACAATTATCAAATAAAGTTTTCCAAAAAGATTTTCTTCACATTTGTTTTCATGCCTTCTTCGATTATAATCCCTGATATCTCCTAAATAACTCACATGTCACTATCATCACCTGTCATCGATAAGAAATGCCTGCAATTTAATTTCATTAGTTCATCTAGACAAATTTCACACAAAAAAAGACAAAGAACATCATTGTCAAAAGCGGCAACCATGGAATCGAAGTGCAACAAAACCAACGCAAGTCACAGCTATCGCTGTAGCTAACTTAGAACCAAATAAATTCCTCAACGACATCGCATATCAAGCTAATTAGGAACGACATCAAAGGCATGGCTAACTTTTTGAAGACCATACAACATTTAAGCATTCAACCAAAAGCTCAAGGGATCGATCTACTAAAAAATAACAACAAGAAATAAGGGATACAATGACTTGGTCCTCTTAAGACGACATATAACAACATATTAAAGCGGAAAATAGATGGAACCCAAAAAGGCAGAAGAAGAGAAGCCATTCTTCCAAACCAAATGGCGGATTAAAACACGAGGCAACATTTTCATACGTTTCATTATTTATCACCATTGGTCCATGGCAATAAGCCACACTTATACTGGTAGACACACACACACACATGTCTTTGGAACCAGAAAGCCTTAAAGCCTAAAGGATTAAAGGAGTGTGGCTAGGATGGTATGATGTGAGTATGCTAGGAGGAATGGGAATAACTTCAACTACTTTTTGTCGCATGTGGGTAGGTCCCATTTGTCCATGTCGTCGTCGTCATCATCATCAGCAGCGCCATAGTCTGACCCACCTTTTCTATTTTTCATTAAATATGGCTCTAGTTTGGGAAAAAATATCCTCCCAAGCATCTTCCCATAATAGACCATGAAATGTATACACCTCAGATTAAAATAAAAAAATGCTTGAAAAGCGGTCATTGCCAATAATTTTAGATGTTTGTGGGAGCAAAAAAAGAAACACTACTAACATAATAGTTGGTATGTGTATTTATACTCCCGCCCCCTGCGTTTCTTTAAGCCCTCAAAAGGAGTTTTATTTAATTGGGCAACATTACTTGGTGGTAACTTGAACCTCTGGATATTGGCAATTGCTGCAATTTTTCTGTCTCTCTCCTTGATCTTAGCATCCAGTTTACCATCAAGTCCCTAGATGACAATCGCGTTACTATCGGTAATTAGCGATTGATTGATAATTAACAAGATACAATTTTGTAAGCGCTGATGTAGTTGAAAGATAACAATTCTCTGTTATTCTCCTTGGCTCCAACAAAAACACAATATCGAGCCAGGCAAGAAATTCAATCTTTTGTCTTTTAGCATAGGCTCAAATATGGCCTCATTAATGATATGTACAGTGGGACGAATGGAAATCACGTAGAGAAGGAATATGATCACCTCAAAAATGTTTCAAGAGAATAATGTTATTTGTAGAAGGACCAACATGGAACATTTTTCACTACCGTAATGTTTTTAAGCGGGCATATTTAGCGCCTAAAACTATGCAACGAAAATTGTCTGTAGCAGTTTGTGTTGCTGCACTGGACTGTTTTTCAATGAAATCGTAAAAATATTGTTAGGAGAACATAATTTGAAAAAAAGGATTTCATAATTCAAGTGTACGTCACCGAAAGCCGAATCCTATGCACCCTCCACCATAGATTGTATATAAATATGGATCAATTTTGAGGCATTTTTGTCACAAACATTTTGTGACAAAATTCTTGCCGAAATTAGATACATAATGTTCGAAAAAAAAAAATAATATGGTTGCGACAAACATGTTACTTGTTCACCATCCAAAAATAATAGTTTGCTCTTGAAACGGGTATGAGTTGATCATATTCCATCTCTGCACCGAAAAAAATAATGACCTAATATGAAAGACTATGCAACCTAAATTTTAAGACATACAATTTACACATTATTCGAGACAAATTGATTTAAAATAAATTAAAATCAAGTTCATTAACAGTCTTAAAATGTTTTCTTTACATTTAGGTCAGGAATCCGTCTGTTGAAATCACGCTAACTTCCGAACGAAAGAAGCTATCGACTTGAAACTTGGTACAAGTACTTGTTATTGATGTAGGTCGGATTGTATTGTAAATGGGCCATATCGGTCCACTTTTACGTATAGCCCCCATATAAACGGACCCCCAAATTTGGCTTGCGATTGCTCTAAGAGAAGCAAAATTCATCCGATTCGCTTGAAATTTGGTACATAGTGTAAGTATATGGTCTCTAACAACCATGCATAATTACATATAGCCCCCATATAAACCGATCCCCCGATTTGGCTTGCGGAGCCTCTAAGAGAAGTAAATTTCATCCGATCCGGTTGAAATTTGGTACATAGTGTTAGTATATGGTCTCTAATGACCATATAAACCGATCACCAGATTTGAACTCCGGAGCCTCTTGGAAGACCAAAATGCATCTGATTCAGTTGAAATTTGGTACGTGGTGTTAATATATGGCCTCAAACACCCATGCAAAAATTGGTCCACATCGGTCCATAATTATATATAGCCCCCATATAAACCGATCCCCAGATTTGACTTCTGGAGCCCCGTGGAAGAGCAAAATTCATCCGATTCGGTTGAAATTTGGTACGTGATGTTAGTATATGGTATCCAACAACCATGCAGGAATTGGTTCATATTAGTCCATAATTACATATAGCCCCCATATAAACCGATCCCCAGATTTAACCTCTGCAGCCGTTTGGAGAAACAAAATTCATCCGATCTCTTTGAAATTTGGTACGTGGTGGTAGTATATGATATTTAACAACCATGCCAAAAGTGGTCCATATCAGTCCATAATCATATATAGCCCCATATAAACCGATCCCGAGATTTGGTTTTGGAGCCTCTTGGAGGAGCAAATTTCATCCGAGTCAGTTGGAATTTGGTACATTGTGCTAGTATTTATATGGCCGTTAACAACCATGCCTAACTAGGTCCATATCGGTCTATAGTTATATATAGCCCTCAGATAAATCGATCCCCAATCACACAAAAATTGGTCCATATCAAGTTCATAATTGTATATAGCCCCCATATAAGCGACCCCCATATTTCAATTCTGGCTCTCTACGTACCGTGTAAAAGTCCATATTGACTAGTACATTTTTTGTAGACTTACCTACACATACCTTTTTTGTCTAATATATATCACGTATGGACTAACTCACAATTTAGAAAACGATTTAAGATACCACAACCCAATTAATTCGATTGTGGATGACAGTCTTTCGTAGAAGTTTCTTCACTATCAATGGTGGAGGGTACATAAGATTCTGCCTGGCCGAACTTACGGCCATATATATTTTTTTTGGTATTTAGTTTAAATTTTTTTTCGGAATTATTTTTCTTTTCTTTTTTCAATTTTTTACAAGATATTTGGATTTTTAAACTGGCATTTATTTCCATATACATAGCATTGCTAATATATCGCAAAAGAGAATAAAAATTCACATAAAAAATATTTTTTGTCTACAATCACGAAATTAATTGATCCAATTAATTTTTAATTGAAATGTCTTCAATCACAGAAATGATAGTATCAATTAAAAAATTAATGGATGCTATTAATTTTTGTGATTGATATTTTTATCAATTAAAAAATTTGTTGAATCAATTCCATTTTTAATGGAATATTTTTTAAAGCTCAGATAACATAAGACTTTAATTGGAAAAGTTTTCGTGAACTTTTTTTCTGTATACGCTAAATGAGATGTGTGTACTAATTTTACTTTTATATGATTGAAAGGCAGATAGCTCCCTAAAAATGTCTTCAAAGAAGCATCACCTTTGGTTCGGAAGCAATACCAAAATTTTTTAACCCTTATTTTTTGTACACTAACGTCATCCTTCGTCATTTTGACTACGGCTTATTTCAAGACGCTTTAATTTACATCGTAAGCAATAATGGGAAGCAAAATTGAGTTTACTTTCTTATTCAATTGGTTTTTAATTATGTTAGTATAAAACAAAAATTCATAAAATGGTTCAATTATCCAGCAAAAAAATTTGGAAGTTCTTCTCAAGGCACAACTTTAAAAGAACTTTAAAAATGATCTCCCAAAGATGTTCTTTATTTTAACTGCACAGGAAATTCATTTGAGTCAATTTCTTTATAACTCGCTTTTTTCATATTTTTAATGGGAAGTTTATTTTTTGTTATATTTCAAATAGGTTAAAAACAGATTAAGAATTAATAAAATGATACAAATTATTTAAATTTAGCCGAAAAAAATGTAAATCCTTCGCAGAAAAATTTCGAATTTTTGAAAATATTTTATCACAAAAGTTCCATTAAATGCATTAAAAATCATACAAAATTTTAAAAATTATTTATTTGTCAAAATATCACAAAATTTCTTAATTCACATCGAAACACTGAATTTGTCTCACATATTAAGAATTGATGCAAATTCAGTGCAGCGACTGTTGAAATAGTGGACATCCGTCCTATGACCAGCCCATGTTAAATTCATCGCTACTGCGTCAATTTGGCACCACTT
This sequence comes from Haematobia irritans, assembly GCF_050003625.1. Lineage (NCBI taxonomy): Eukaryota > Metazoa > Arthropoda > Insecta > Diptera > Muscidae > Haematobia > Haematobia irritans. The sequence goes on from NC_134397.1 coordinate 235,319,670, forward strand.
CCTGATCCAAAAAGAACGTTTTCACTACTTTTTTGGCGACGCTTTTTTTGCTGGGTAGTATAACTTAAATTTATCATTTCCTAATCGTCTAAAATGCATTTAAAATCGAAAATGAAATTACGCGTGGAAGGATGACCGTCCAGGGTTAAAGGGAGGCCAAATTCGTTGAGTTCATTAATGCGTTTTTGTTTTTTGAGTGTGTATTACCACGATGTGGTAAGGATCTTGGTCATCTTTCGCTCAAAATATGCGATATGGCTATCCGAACAGGATCTTCGAATCCTGTTATAAATCAAGCAGAAATCTGTCCAGTATAGCCGTCACGGTTTATCACAATGGACTGAATAGTCTTAGTGAGCCTGAAACTTCATCGGGCTGCCACTTAAACCTATAGCCGTCACGGTTGCAACTCGTGCCACAAACAATCTACCAAAATTTGAAGAAAATTTTACCACAATTTACCAAATAAAAACAAGTAAGGAAAGTCTAAAGTCGGGCGGTGCCGACTATATTATACCCTGTAGATCTAAATTTTCGATACCATATCACATCCGTCAAATGTGTTGGGGGCTATATATAAAGGTTTGTCCCAAATACATACATTTAAATATCACTCGATCTGGAAGAATTTGATAGACTTCTACAAAATCTATAGACTCAAAATTTAAGTCAGCTAATGCACTAGGGTGGAACACAATGTTAGTTCCACACAATGTTAGTTCCACCCACACTGTTCCACAGTGTGGAGCAGGGTATAAATATGGGAAACGTTTAAATCTGAAGCAATTTTAAGGAAACTTCGAAAAAGTTTATTTATGATTTATCGCTCGATATATATGTATTAGAAGTTTAGGAAAATTAGTGTCATTTTTACAACTTTTCAACTAAGCAGTGGCGATTTTACAAGGAAAATGTTGGTATTTTGACCATTTTTGTCGAAATCAGAAAAACATATATATGGGAGCTATATCTAAATCTAAACCAATTTCAACCAAATTTGGCACGCATAGCAACAATGCTTATTCTACTCCCTGTGCAAAATTTCAACTAAATCGGAGTTAAAAACTGGCCTCTGTGGTCATATGAGTGTAAATCGGGCGAAGGCTATATATGGGAGATATATCTAAATCTGAACCGATTTCAACCAAATTTGACACGCATAGCTACAATGCCAATTCTACTCCCTGTGCAAAATTTCATCTAAATCGGACCAAAAAATTGGCCTCTGTGGTCATATGAGTGTAAATCGGGCGAAAGCTATATATGGGAGCTATATCTAAATCTGAACCGATTTCAACCAAATTTGGCACGCATAGCTACAATGCTAATTCTACTCCCTGTGCAAAATTTCAACCAAATTGGGGTAAAACTCTGGCTTCTGGGACCGCATTAGTCCATATCGGGTGAAAGATATATATGAGAGCTATATCTACCTCTGAACCGATTTCAATAAAATTTGGCACACTTGACTATAGTACTAACTGTTCTTCTTGTGCGAAATTTTAAGCAAATTAGGGTAAAACTCTGGCTTCTGGGGCCATATAAGTCCATATCGGGCGAAATATATATATGGGAGCTATATCTAAATCTGAACCGATTTCTTCCAAAATCAATAGGGATCTATTCTGAGCCAAAACACATACTTGTGCCAAAGTTGAAGTCGATTGGACTAAAACTGCGACCTATACTTTGATTACAAAAATGTGTTCACGGACAGACGGACATCGCTATATCGACTCAAGAGCCCACCCTGAGCATTTTTGCCAAAGACAACATGTGTCTATCTCGTCTCCTTCTGGGTATTGCAAACATATGCACTAACTTATAATACCCTGTTCCACAGTGTGGAGCAGGGTATAAAAAATCTTATTAGCTTTCGATTTGTGATTAGTATGTCTTTTCTTCGAATGAATGGATGACGACAATATTTTGGGTCTATAAATATCCTTTGAATTGTAAATGTGTGGAATTTTGAATATTTTATTAATTTTGGCTTGTACCAACAAGGGACTACTCCTACAAAAAGGGAGAACTTACTCCAATGGATATTGATAGCATGAAATAAAAAAAAAAAAATAAAATATTATCAAAATTTGATTTTAAAAAAATTTTGTCAAAAATTTTTTTCTATAGACAATTTTGTGAAAATGTTATTTCTATAGAAAAATTTTCAAAATTTTATTTATATGGAATATTTTGGTTTAATGTTATTACTATATAAAATGTCAAAATTTTAGCTTTAGAAAATTTTGTCAAAATTTTATTGTATAGAAAATTTTTGTCAAAATTTTATTTTATAGAAAATTTTTGTCAAAATTTTATTTTATAGAAAATTTTGTCAACATTTTATTACTATAGAAAATTTTGTCTGAATTTTATTTTATAGAAAATTTTACCAAAATTTTACTTCTATAAAAAATTTTGTCAACTTTTTATTTCTATAGAAAATTTTGTCAATATTTTATTTCTATAGAAAATTTTGTTTAAATCGTATTTCTATAAAAAAGTTTGTCAAAATTTTATTTCTATAGAAAATTTAAGTATCTCTTAGTTGGAGAGAAATGTTTTGCAAAATCTACCAAAATATCAAGAATTGTATGGCCGTAAGTTCGGCCAGGCCGAATCTTATGTACCCTCCACCATGGATAGCGTAGAAACTTCTACGAAAGACTGTCATCCACAATCGAATTACTTACGTTGTGATATCTTAAATCGTTTTCTAAATTGTGAGTTAGTCCATACGTGGTATACAGTTGTGCTCAAAATAATAGTAGTGCTGTGCTGAATTTTTTTTTTCTGCTTCTTCTATTCCTTCCACTAAAGGTTTATTTTATCTTTGTTTTTTACTATATCATTGTTTGGAGTGTGCATAATAAAAAAATACCGTTGGTTTAACTTCTTATGCTATTGTTGTTGTAAAAAAATCGACGTAAGAAGAATCCCGTCTATATGTTCGGCAACCTAAAAACACTGAGTACAGTACCAATTTTACGACAAAAACTGTAAATCACGATGGTGCTTTAATTTATTTGCTACTACTATTATTTTGAGCGCAGCTGTATATTAGACTAATAAGGTATGTGTAGGTAAGTCTACAAATAATTACGAATCGATATGGACTTTTGCACGGTACGTAGGGAGCCAGAATTGAAATGTGGGGGTTGCTTATATGGGGGCTATATACAATTACGAACGTGACCAATTTTTGTGTGATTGGGGATCGATATATCTGAGAGCTATATATAACTATAGACCGATATGGCCCTAGTTAGGCATGGTTGTTAACGGCCATATACTACCACAATGTACCAAATTTCAACTGACTCGGATGAAATTTGCTCCTCCAAGAGGCTCCAAAACCAAATCTAGGGATCGGTTTATATGGGGGCTATATATGATTATGGACTGATATTGACCACTTTTGGCACGGTTGTGCCAAGTACCAAATTTCAACCAGATCGGATGAATTTTGCTTCTCCAAAAGGCACCGGAGATCAGATCTGGGGTTTATATGAGGGCTATATATAATTATGGACTGATATGAACTAATTCCTGCACGGTTGTTGCATACCATATACTAACATCACGTACCAAAATTTCAACCGAATCGGATGAATTTTGGTCTTCCAAGAGGCTCCGGAAGTCAAATCTGGGGATCGGTTTATATGGGCCCTATATATAATTATTCATCGATTTCGACGAATTTTTGCATGGGTGTTTGAGGCCATATATTAACACCACGTACCAAATTTCACCTGAATCAGATGAATTTTGGTCTTCCAAGGGGCTCCGTAGGTCAAATCTGGTGATCGGTTTATATGAGGGCTATATATAATTATGGACCGATGTGGGCCAATTTTTGCATGGTTGTTAGAGACCATATACTAACACCATGTACCAAATTTCAGCTGGATCGGATGAAATTTGCTTCTCTTAGAGGCTGCGCAAGCCAAATCGGGGGATCGGTTTATATGGGGGCTATATATAATTATTGACCGATGCCAAATTTGGGGGTCCGTTTATATGGGGGCTATACGTAAAAGTGGACCGATATGGCCCATTTGCAATACCATCCGACCTACATCAATAACAACTACTTGTGCCAAGTTTCAAGTCGATAGCTTGTTTCGTTCGGAAGTTAGCGTGATTTCAACAGACGGACGGATGGACGGACATGCTCAGATCGACTCAGAATTTCACCAGGACCCAGAATATATATACTTTATGGGGTCTTAGTGCGATATTTCGATGTGTTACAAATGGAATGACAAAGTTAATATACCCCCATCCTATGGTGGAGAGTATAATGTACAATTTTTGGTAGAATTCTACCAACCGTGATACCGTCCAATGGATCATTGAATATATTCGGCTCCTAAAAATATGCTTTACATTTTTAATTTGATGTATCTACGAACAAGGAGGGATGCAATTATAAATCAAAATTCAGATGAAATCACACCTAATCAACAACATTCAAAGCCTTATTTAACAAGGGCAAGAATATTATCTAGGTTAGCTAAGGAATAGTGGCAGCCCCATTTTTTTTTTTGCTCTCAAGGGTATAATCAAATTTTTCTTTTTTCTACTTCACATAACAATTTCATTCATTAAGACCACTGTAATATATATATATTTCGATTGGTGAAGAAACTCCAGGCATGAAATATTTTCCTTGGAGACATGTATGAGATTTTATGCATAATTGGTGGGTCGTGTTTTTTATTTGGAGCCTCTAAATTTCATCTTAATCTCTTTGGTCTGTGGTCAGGACTGGGATCATCAACATCATCAACATTGTTACCGTTCCAATCGTCGCCATAACGTCATCGTTTCAATATTCCCCACATATAACCGAATAGTTATGTTCCTCTTAACTTGGGCGTTCAGTTGAGTTTTTGGGTTGGTTTGGTAAAGTTATCACGATCAGCAATAAATCATCTTTTACAAACAACGCGTTACTGTCAACGATTTTACGCTTTACGCCATTAATACACACATCTCCCCAGTCAGACGACAGAAACGTTGATGATGAGAAAGATGGACAGACGGACGGACAACAGAATCGAAGCGATTGTTTGTCTTTTTGCAAGCAAGAATGAAGAAAGCAAGGATCAAAATGACTGCTGCTGAGAGTTTGCACAAGCGATTGGACAAACATAAAACATGACTTGATTGAAATGTTTCGTCGCATCAGCATCCAACCAAACCAAAAACAAAAACAAAAAGCCACCTCTTCTGATCGTCATTATTATCTACCATATGAGATCAGAAAACAACAGCTTCCAATTAATCCATGGTCAAAAGTTTGTCATGGACGCCTATCTTTTCAATACTTCACCATCATGGGTAATGGGTAGGAAATGTGTATGTGTTCGTGTGTGTGTGGATGTTTCAGGGCTTTGAAACATTCACCGATATCCTTGGAGTTCATCGTTGTCACCGTTCCTGTTCCTACCACATTTCGTTTCGTTAATCCTGAATTGAATGATGACTTTTAAGTCCAGCAAAGGCGTATATGAAATAGGCTGCCAATTTTATTTAATAAAACACTTTATTTTTGTTATGTAGTTTGTGTTCCGGATTTTATCAACATCGCCCCAGCTATGAGATGTGATGATGAGCAGTATGTTCCATAGTAGAAAAGTGTATTGCTAAGCCAATTCCAATATGCTTTAAAGTTTTAAAGGGAGTAGTATGACACAGTGGAAGAAATTATGATTTATCTTCATTTGGCAATTTATTCCACCCCATAGCAGTTCCCAGCAAAAAAAATTGGAAGTTGTTCTAAAGGCACAACATTAAAAGTACTTCCAAAAATGTTCTCCCAATGATGTTCTTTGTTTTAACTAGACAGGATGTTCTTTTAATTCAATTTTTTATAACTCGTTTGTTTCCAATTTTTAATGGGCATTTTTAACTTTTTTTAATCCATTCTAAAAACAAGTAAGGAAGGTCTAAAGCCGGCCGACTATATTATACCTTGCACCACTTTGTAGATCTAAATTTTCGATATCAAATCACATCCGTCAAATGTGTTGGGGCTATATATAAAGGTTTGTCCCAAATGCATACATTTAAATATCACTCGATCTGGACAGAATTTGAAAGACTTCTACAAAATCTATAGACTCAAAATTTAAGTCGTCTAATGCACTAGGGTGGAACACAATGTTAGTAAAAAAATATGGGAAACATTTAAATCTGAAGCAATTTTAAGGAAACTTCGCCAAAGTTGATTTATGATTTATCGCTCGATATATATGTATTAGAAGTTTCGGAAAATTAGAGTCATTTTTACAACTTTTCGACTAAGCAGTGGCGATTTTACAAGGAAAATGTTAGTATTTTGACCATTTTTGTCGAAATCAGAAAAACATATATATGGGAGGAATATCTAAATCTGCACCGATTTCAACCAAATTTGGCACGCATAGCAACAATGCCAATTCTACTCCCTGTGCAAAATTTCAACTAAATCGGAATTAAAAATTGGCCTCTGTGGTCATATGAGTGTAAATCGTGCGACAGCTATATATGGGAGATATATCTAAATCTGAACCGATTTCAACCAAATTTGGCACGCATAGCTACAATGCTAATTCTACTCCCTGTGCAAAATTTCAACAAAATCGGAGCAAAAAATTGGCCTCTGTGGTCATATGAGTGTAAATCGGCCGGAAGATATATATTGGAGCTATATCTAAATCTGAACCGATTTCAACCAAATTTGGCACGCATAGCTACAATGCTAATTCTACTTCATGTGCAACATTTCAACTGAATCGGAGCAAAAAATTGGCCTCTGTGGTCATATGAGTGTAAATCGGCCGAAACTATATATGGGAGCTATATCTAAATCTGAACCGATTTCAACCAAATTTGGCACGCATAGCTACAATGCTAATTCTACTCCCTGTGCAAAATTTCAATCAAATTGGGGTAAAACTCTGGCTTCTGGGACCGTATTAGTCCATATCGGGCGAAAGATATATATGGGAGCTATATCTAAATCTGAACCGATTTCAATAAAATTTGACACACTTGACTATAGTACTTATTGTTCTTCTTGTGCAAAATTTTAAGCAAATTAGGGTAAAACTCTGGCTTCTGGGGCCATATAAGTCTATATCGGGCGAGATATATATATGGGAGCTATATCTAAATCTGAACCGATTTCTTCCAAAATCAATAGGGATCTATTCTGAGCCAAAACGCATACTTGTGCCAAATTTGAAGTCGATTGGACTAACAATGTGTTCACGGACAGACGGATCGCTATATCGACTCAAGAGCCCACCCTGAGCATTTTTGTCAAAGACACCATGTGTCTATCTCGTCTCCTTCTGGGTGTTGCAAACATATGCACTAACTTATAATGCACTAACTTATAAAAATTATATAAAAAATACAAAACACTGAATGCAAACAAAGCAGAAGAAATTATTCGATTTTATAAATTTTACCTTTCGCCTAGACGAAGAATCGAACCGCGGACCATACAGTTTGTAAGCCAACACACTATCCACTGGGTTAAGCAGCTGTCAGACAATTATCGCTATAGCCATCAATACACAAGCAATGCAAACAGTCAAACAGTTATATTTATACAGCATAGTTTTGGGCGCCCATGAGCTGATGTAAAGAAAATGTATTTAAGAGAAACATACATTTAGTTGGCCACAGTTTAGTTGTCCACCCGCTTTCCATACAAAGGGTCGTGGGTTCAATCCCTGCTTCGACCAAACAGTTTTTTTACATATATTCAAAAAATGTTAGCAAAATTCCGAAAATATGTTCGACATTACATGCTACTATAATAAATTTTTACTTGAAACTTAGAAATGTGTCTTAAATGTTCTTAAAGATTTAAAGTCAGAAAAGAACAGTGCTTGACATAAAAGAAATGGTCTGTGTTTGGATCAAAAATTATTTTTTTTTATTGCAAAAATAAAAATTTTGTAATATTTTTTGGTGATAAAAGTTGTCGAAGAATATCAAAAAACTCTAACAAGAGAAAAACAATTTCAGTATATGTTTTCCAAACGTTTTTTTCTTTGCCTGTGAGTTTATGTTAGTCAAAAAAGCCAAATTAAATACCTACATACAAAAATTCATTTCTTGGTAGACTTATATAAAGGAGTCAATACATACTGAAGAACCGTCAATACATACTTAATTTTGGAGCCAAATTTCAACCGGATAGGATGAAATTTGTTCCTCCATGAGGCTGCTGAAGGGGTCAAAATTTGAGGGTTGGTTTATGCGGGGGGCTATAAATAATTATGAGCCGATAGGACTCCGATTCACCTACCAATCAATCGGATCGGATGAAGTTTGCTTTTCAGGAGGTTCAAGAAGTAAAATCTGGGGATCGGGTTAAATTTAGGCTACATATAACTAAGGACCGATATGGACCAATTTATGCTTGATTGAGAGACTAAGACCACTTACCAAATTTCAACCAAATTGGATGTAACTCCAGGAAGCTCCGGAAGAGATACTTGCTCTTCCTAGAGGCTCCGTCTTCACCACCACCCAGCATGTTTGTAGTTTAGGGGACCTGAGACCAATATTTCGATGTGTAACAATAAAACTTTAATTTTGAGGGCCTACCTCAATTAGCCACATGAGTTTGTTGTAAAAACATGATTCTTGAATTATGACCAAAAGGCCTTATGAAAATAAGTGATATTTGTCTTAAGACATTTGTCAAATCGATATTACGATAAATGTGGAGATAGCGTTTGGTGTCGTTTACGAATGTCATCTGTTAAATTTTAATTTTTGTTTTACATGCTTAATACTAGGAGACAAATTTGAATTTATTTTTTTCTTCATGTGCTATCACAGTTATTTAAACACGTATTAACGACAACTTGTAATTCGAAACTCTGGCTTGCTGGTGAGCTGCACATATCGCGAGAACGAATGCAACACATATTGTAAAATGAGCTTGCACTAAAGCCAATGAAATTTCAAAAATTCCAAGTCACCAGTGAAAAAAAATTAGACTAGAAAGGGACAAGGAGTTGCTTCGCTTAACCGAAAGTGGCCAGATACCGAATTTGGTTTTCTCCGATGAGAAGCTTTCCAAACTGAGCAGCTTTGAACAAACAAAATACATTTATTTTTTTATATACCCTCCACCATAGGATGGGGGGTATATTAACTTTGTCATTCCGTTTGTAACACATCGAAATATTGCTCTAAGACCCCATAAGTATATATATTCTGGGTCGTGGTGAAATTCTCAGTCGATCTGAGCATGTCTGTCCGTCCGTCTGTTGAAATCACGCTAACTTCCGAACGAAACAAGCTATCGACTTGAAACTTGGCACAAGTAGTTGTTATTGATGTAGGTCGGATGTTATTGCAAATGGGCCATATCGGTCCACTTTTACGTATAGCCCCCATATAAACGGTATATAAGTACATATATTCTGGGTCGTGGTGAAGTTCTGAGTCGATCTGAGCATGTCCGTCCGTCCGTCTGTTGAAATCACGCTAACTTCCGAACGAAACAAGCTATCGACTTGAAACTTGGCACAAGTAGTTGTTATTGATGTAGGTCGGATGGTATTGCAAATGGACCATATCGGTCCACTTTTACGTATAGCCCCCATATAAACGGACCCCCAAATTTGACTTGCGATTGCTCTAAGAGAAGCAAATTTCATCCGATCCGGCTGAAATTTGGTACATGGTATTAGTATATGGTCTCTAACAACCATGCAAAAATTGGTCCATATCGGTCCATAATTATATATATATCCCCCATATAAACCGATCCGCAGATTTGAACTTCGGAGCCGCGTAGAGGAGCAAAATTCATCAGATCCGCTTGAAATTTGGTACGTGGTGTTAGTATATGGTCTCTAACAACCATGCAAAAATTGGTCCATATCGGTCCATAATTATATATAGCCCCCCTATAAACCGATTCCCAGATTTGGTTTGCGGATCCTCTAAGAGAAGCAAATTTCATCCGATCCGGCTGATATTTGGTACATGGTATTAGTATATAGTCTCTAAGAACCATTCAAAAATTGGTCTATATCAGTCCATAATTATATATAGCCCCTATATAAACCGATCCCCAGATTTGAACTCCGGAGCCACTTGGACGAGCAGAATTCATCCGATCCGGTTGAAATTTGAAACGTGGTGTTAATATATGGCCGCTAATAACCATGCCAAAATTGGTCCATATCGGTCTATAGTTATATATAGCCGATCCCCAATCACACAAAAATTGGTCCATATCGGTTCATAATCATGCTTGCCACTCGAGCAAAAATAATCTAGCAAAATTTTATTTCTATAGAAAATTTTGTCGAAATTTTATTCCTATAGAAAAATTTTTCAAATTTTATTGCTATAGAAAAATTTGTCAAATTTTATTGCTATAGAAAATTTTGTTAAAATCGTATTTCTGTAGAAAATGTTGTCAAAATTTTAATTCTATAGAGAATGTTGTCAAAATTTTATTTTGTCAAAATTTTATTTCTATAGAAAATTTTGTCAAACTTAATTATATACGTTTTTAATCGGCCATTTTAAGTTAAGTATATACCACGTATGGACTACGTGGTATATATTACGGTATTAGGAAGTTTTATGATACCTTGTCATCGGCAAAAGTTACCGCCACCCAAGTAATTCGATTTTGGATGACAGTCTTCAGTAGAAGTTTCTACGCAATCCATGGTGGAGGGTACATAAGCTTCAGCCTGGCCGAACTTACGGCGGTATATACTTGTTTTTTTATACTCTCCACCATAGGACGGGGGTATATTAACTTTGTCATTCCGTTTGTAACACAAAGTTATTGAAAATGGGCCATATCGGACCACTTTTAAGTATAGCCCCCATATAAACCGATCCCCTGATTTGGCTTGTCGAGCCTCTAAGAGGAGCAAATTTTATCCGATCCGGCTGAAATTTTGTACATAGTGCTAGTATATGGTCTCTACAAACTGTGCAAAAATTTGTCCATATGGGTCCATAATTATATATAGTCCCCATATAAAGCGATTCCCAGATTTGACCTCCGGAGCCTCTTGCAGGAACAAAATTCATCCGATCCAGTTGAAATTTGGTACGTGGTGTTAGTATAGGGTATCTAACAATCATGCAAGAATTGGTCCATATCGGTCCATAATTATATATAGCTCTCATATAAAGTGATTCCCAGATTTGACCTCCGGAGCCTCTTGAAGAAACAAAATGTCATCCAACCCGGCTGAAATTAGGTACATGGTGTTAGTATATGGTCTCTAATAACCATGCAAAAATTGGTCCATATAGGTCCATAATTATATATAGCCCCTATATAAACCGTTCCCCAGATTTGATCTCCGGAGCCTCTTGGAGAAGCAAAATTCATCCGATCCGATTGAAATTTGGAACATGGTGTTAGTATATGGCCGCTAATAACCATACCAAAATTGGTCCATATCGGTCTATAGTTATATATAGCCGATCCCCCATCCCCAAAATAGAAAATTTTGTCAAAATTATATTTCTATAGAAAATTTTGTCAACATTTTTGTTCTATAGAAAATGTTGTCCAAATTTTACTTCTATAGAAAATGTTGTCAAAATTTTATTTCTATAAAAAATTTTGTCAAACTTATTTTTTATTTCTATAAAAAATTTTGCCTTTGTTAGTTTAATATATGGACCACCTTGCAATATAGAAGACGGTGTTAGGAAGTTTTAAGATACCTTACCATCGGTAAGTGTTACCGCAACCCAAGTAATTCGATTGTGGATGACAGTCTTCAGTAGAAGTTTCTACGCAATCCATGGTGGAGAGTACATAAGCTTCGGCGTGGCCGAACTTATTGCTGTACATACTTGTTTTTTTTTTTCTTAATTTTGACAATTCATGCTTCTTTTTTAATAAAGTAGATTTCAAAAAACTCTCCACAAAAATCCCCAAATTTTAGGAGAATTCCTCACTACTTACTCACGTTCCCAACTCGAAAATTTCGTCCCCATCCATGAAAAATTTCCCCAATTTAGGGATAATCCCCAATACGGGCAACACGTTAACGACCATCGGCGGTCGCCTCCGTTTGTATTCATCGACCGTGACGTCAAAATAAATACCAACTATTAGCAAAAAATAGTAAGCAGACAAACATTCCCGCCGCAGACCATATACATTCTTTCAGGATGCTCAATGTTGGCTTAGGAGGCACAATGGCCAAGAAAAACTCCGGATCTCAATCCGTTTGACTGAAATATAAAATTTCACTTATTTTCCGTGATCGTTTTTAAACAGCTGATACCAGTATTGCATCTTTTTGGTCCTGTATCCAGGACAAACGAGTACTCTATTTTCTTTTAGTCCGTCACGGCTTGGGTATCCAGTACGAAAAGAAACCAAGCCTATTATTATGCGTGTTTCAATTATTTTATAATTATTTGTATAAAGGGTGATACGGTCAAAAATGTTTCAATATAAACTTGACGTATTTCTTTCAATTTTGCATTGAAAAAACCTGAACACCTCTCATTTTGAAGGTGTGTGTGTGTAGAATGTTGCTCCTATTTTGATTTTGGAATTCACTCTTCAGTTGTCAAAATGCCGTCCAAGCAAGAAGAGCAGCGTATCAAAATTTTGCTCGCGCATCGCGAAAATCCGACGAAGTTTGACTACGAACCCTACGTCATAGCCGACTACAAGCAGCTTCCGGGACAGGAGTTTTATACGGCAAAAGGAAGGGGAAAGGTAGCAGATATTTTCAAGCACATAAAACTGTCAAAGTTCGCAAAGAAATATCTGGTTTGGCAAGCCATCTGTACCTGTGGCTTGAAAATCAGCATTTTTAAAGCTTCCGGGACTGTCAACCAAGAAATTTACATGAAAGATTGTTTGAATAAACGTCTGCTGCCTTTCCGTACTGTTTTGGCCGGATTTGGCATCTTGCCATTGCGGTAAAAAGGCCATGGAGTGGTACGCCGCCAACAACGTGCAGGTGGTTCCCAAGGAAAGAACCCTCCCAACACGCCAGAGCTCCGCCCAATTGAGAACTACTATTGTCAAGCGGAACCTAAAGAAGACCAAAAAAACTGCTAAGGACGAGCAGCAGTTCAAGGCAAACTTGCTTTATGCTGCGAAGAAGGTGGACAAGGTGGCTGTACAAAATCTGATGGCAGGTGTCAAGCGTGAGGCCCGTCAATTCGGATTTGGAAAAGCGAAAGCCTAACTGAATATTTTTCCTGAATTTTATACTAATTGAACTTGAAAAAGAAATCTAATTTGATTTTTTAAATAAACGATTTCACCGATTTACACGCGTTTTCCCTTGACCAAATTTTGACCGTATCACCTTTTATATAATATTAAACGTAATTTACATCGTATATTTTTATGATGTGCAAACAAACTAAATTCCCGCCATTGTGCTTAATGATTCAGAGCAACAAAAGCGTGGTGACATAAAACGATGAATGTATGCATGTACATCGCCTCGTCACGTCACGTCTCGCTTCGCATATCGTTAATCTTGTGTTTATTGTACATATTTGTCGAAAATACTTATGGATGAGATACGGCTATTGCCTGGTCGGCTGAACTGGAATCTGGAGTCTCCTCTTTTGGGTTAATTATTCTTATCAGTGTTGATAATTAGTAAGTTTTGGCAAAAGACGAGCTGTATTGAATCTCACTTAAAAATAAGTAGCTTCGTAATTAACACTCTACTCCAGGGAACTCCACTCTATGGAGAATGGCAAAGAAACTTATCGTGACAGTTCATTAAATTTTTTCATCACTTGTGTGACTTCCTCAATACGAAATTTTGAAAAAGATTTATTTCCTTTCATTATCCATTTTTAGATTAGAATGTCATTTAACTTCTGAGGAGATTTAGTGCACAGTTAATTGAGAATGGAGTTATGTAGGCATGGCGACATTTTCTCACAGACAAACAGGCCAGCAAAAACAAACTGTAGCCAAAAACCAATGAAGAAAATATTCTTTTTGGATCCGGAAGTTGTGTAAAATCGGATCAGAAGCAATGCCTTTTTGAAGGACTTGGCTATAAGCCATCTTTTTAAGAGCCACGTGCATTCATTTCGTATAAATTCTCTGATATGATACCTTTTCAGTATTTCTGATATCATTTTAAAAACAAGTATATACAAGTATATATAGTTCGGCCAGGCCGAAGCTTATGTACCCTCCACCATGGATTGCGTAGAAACTTCTACTGAAGACTGTCATCCACAATCGAATTACTTGGGTTGCGGTAACACTTGCCGATGGCAAGGTATCTTAACACTTCCTATTTTAAACTAAATAAGGCCGATTAAATACGTATATAATAAAGTTTAAAGTTTCTATAGAAATAAAATTTTGACAAAATAAAATTTTGACAACATTTTCTATAGAAGTAAAATTTGGGAAAAAAATTCTATAGAAATTTGAAATAAATTTTCTATAGAAATAAAATTTTGACAAAATTTTCTGTAGAAATAAAATTTTAACAAAATTTTCTATACAAATAAATTTTTGACAAAATTTTCTATAGAAATACCACATTGACAAAATTTTCTGTTGAAATTAAATTTTGACAAAATTTTCGATAGAAATAACATCTTGACAATGTTTTCTATAAAAATAAAATTTTGGTAGATTATTTTTGGCTCGAGTGGCAACCATGATTATGGGTATCGGCTATATATAACTATAGAACGATATGGACCAATTTTGGCATGGTTATTAACGGCCTTATACTAACACCACGTTGCAAATTTCAACCGGATGAATTTTGCTCCTCCAAGAGGCTCCGGAGATCAAATCTGGGGAACGGTTTATATGGGGGCTATATATAATTATGGACCGATATGGACCAATTCTTGCGTGTTTGTTAGCGACCACATTCTAACACCATGTTCCAAATTTCAACCGGATCGGATGAATTTTGCTCCTCTAAGAGGCTCCGGAGATCAAATCTGGGGATCGGCCTACATGGGGGCTATATATAATTATTGACCGATATGGACCAATTCCTGCATGGTTGTTGGATACCATATACTAACACCACGTACCAAATTTCAATCGGATCGGATGAATTTTGCTCCTCTAAGAGGCTCCGGAGATCAAATCTGGGGATCGGCTTATATGGGGGCTATATATAATTATTGACCGATATGGACCAATTTTTGCATGGTCATTAGAGAACATATACCAACACCATGTACCAAATTTCAACCGGATCGGATTAAATTTGCTTCTCTTAGAGGCTCCGCAAGCCAAATCGGGGGATCGGTTTATATGGAGGCCATATATATTTATGGACCGATGTGGACGAATTTTTGCATGGTTATTAAAGACCATATACTAACACCATGTACCAAATTTCAGCCGGATGGGATGAAATTTGGTTTTCTTAGAGGCTCCGCAAACCAAATCGGGGGATCGGTTTATATGGCGGCTATATGTAATTATGGACCGATATGGACCAAATTCTGCATGGTTGTTAGAGACCATATACTAACACAATGTACCAAATTTCAACCGGACCGGATGAAATTTGCTTCTCTTAGAGCAATCGCAAGCCAAATTTGGGGGTCCGTTTATATGGGGGCTATACGTAAAAGTGGACCGATATGGCCCATTTGCAATACCATCCGACCTACATCAATAATAACTACTTGTGTCAAGTTTCAAGTCGATAGCTTGTTTCGTTCGGAAGTTAGCGTGATTTCAACAGACGGACGGACGGACATGCTAAGATCGACTCAGAATTTCACCACGACCCAGAATATATATTTATGGGGTCTTAGCAATATTTCGATGTGTTACAAACGGAATGACAAAGTTAATATACCCCCATCCTATGGTGGAGGGTATAATAATAAAATGATACGAAAAGACATTTCGAACATTAGTAGAACATATTTTATGCCGAATTCCACGTCAGTCGGGATGGTTCGGTTCTCGTTTGAAATATTATAGGAAATTTACGTTATTCCCGTTGTGGGATCCAATGCGAAAAAAAAAACTTTTTGAAGGTTCAATGTTCATGTAATATTGAACTTATGCTGGTCCCACTAATGCCTAAAGTCCTCTCAATCTCACGATAGGTCACATGACGATCTTCCAATATCAGTTGGCGCACAGCATCAATGGTATCCGGAACTACAACTGATTTTGGACGATTTCTACGAAATTTATCTTGGAGTGAACTCCGACCTGAATTCAACATACCATTAATAAACTGTTCCTTGATGAAGCTTCATTGCCAGAACTTGTATTAATTTCATCGGTGCACTGTTCTTGAGTTAATCCATGTCGAAAGTTGGAACATCGAATGTAAAAGGTTCAAAATTTAATTTCACTTTTTGGGCAAATGAATCTTTCAATTTGCTGTGCCCAACACATATACGAGTAGCTCTTTACGATTAAGCTGTTAGTTGTCAGATTGCAATATTAGAGTTGTCCAATCCCGAAATATAAAGGGAAACCCTCGTAAACTCAAAAGCCTCCACAAAGCCATGACATGCTGCACGAAAGTGGCTTTGGGGTATTATTTGGGCCAACCAAATTCTCCAGACGCAAAACTCCAACGGATTGAGATCCGGAGATTTTGGTGGCTATTGGGGTATAAATGAAGGGAAGAACTTCTTTTTCAAGTCATTCTTGGTTAACGCGTGCTGAGTCCTGTTGGAATATCCATGGCCTGGCGCCGAAATGTTTGCCTGCCCAGGGCTTCAATACTCTTTTTAGGACAATTTCCCGATAATATTCTGCATTTATTTTGACCCCATGGACGATGAATACCAGCGGCGAGCGACCATCGGCCATTACGGCGGTTGCCATTCGAAGGTGTAAATATCTAGCAGACCTCTTTGGCAAGTAAACCCCACCATTTTGTTTTTCACAAACTGCTAAAATTAGCTCAATGGCATCTCATCGGAAAAAAAAATAAATTCTGAAACTGGCCACTTTGGTGCAAGCGAAACAAGTCCTTGGCTCTTTCCAGTCGAACTTTTTGGTACAAGGGTGAGATATTGATCTTTTTGGAATTTCAATGGCTTTATTCCAAGATTATTTTACAATATGTGTTACGATATTTTCAGCTCACCAAATTTAAAAGAAGGTTTCTAATCTTTATTAAAAAAGATTGTTAAATTTAGGACACAAATTTTGAAAATTTGTGTCTCTCGTATGTTTTTGACCTAAGGCAAATTTTCCTTAAAGCGAAGAAAACCATTTTTGATTTAAAGAACTAATCCTTACATTAAATGAAATATTGAATCTTTATATTAAGATAAAATTCAAATATAAGACTTATTTTGAGGATTTTTTATCTTTGGTTTAAAGTTTTTTTTTTTTTAATAACGAAGATATTTTTTAATACGAAGTATCTAATATAAATTGGATTTCTAAACTGAAATTTGTTTGCATACGAATTCGATAAATGAGTTCTGCATCCTAATTCTAATTTTATTGATAAAACTGAACAAAAACCTAACTAAAACCACTTTTCTTCAAATTTAGTAAAATTTCTTATAAAATGACAAATCTCCACGGTCGCATAATTTTTGTCCACACCCTTAAAAAACAGTGACCCTACCAGGAATGATCATTTTGATTAATTTTAGAAACATTAGATTAATTTTAGAAAATTTTAACTGTATTACAAACTCAGATAACACATTGAGTTCTAATTTTCAAGTAAAATTGTTACAAACTATGTGTAAGATTCCCAGCAAAAAAATTTGGAAGTTGTTCTAATGGCACAACTTTAAAGTTAAGTTTAAAGTTATAAGCACTTCCAAAAATATCGTCCCAAAGACGTCCTTTATTTTAACTACACCGGAAGTTATTTTAAATCAATTTTTTACAACTCCATATTTTGAATGGGTATTTTTAGCTTTTTTTTGTTTCAAATAATAAGAATTAATACATAAATAAAAATGCTAAGTCTATCTAGAAAAATTACGAACTTTTGACAATATTTGAGGTCAAACGTTTCAGACAGAATGCATTAAAAATCATTAAAAACAAGTAAGGAAAGTCTAAAGTCGGCCGACTGCACCACTTTGTAAATCCACATTTGCGATACTATATCAAATCCGTCAAATGTGTTGGGTGCTAGATATAAAGGTTTTTGTCCCAAATACATACAGTTAAATCTGACTCCATCTGAACAAAATTTATAATCTATAGACTTAAAATTTGAGTCGGCTAATGCCCTGGGATGGTACACTATGTTAGTAAAAACAAGTATATACAGCAGTAAGTTCGGTCGGGCCGAATCTTAAATACCCACCACCATGAACCAAATATTAGAGTTTCCTTTGAAATTTCAGGAGGGCTTGAGGACTTGAGGACACTTCCCGAAGATAAATTTAAAGATTTCACCTATGAGGACTATATCAGATTCTGGATTTATAAGAACCATTTTTGTTTGAGTTTTAGAGGAATCATTAACATCTCTTGTAAGTGTGCAAGAAAATTATAAAATAACGTCTTGATTTGAAATCTTAAATCTGTAGATTTTCACTCGAGAAGTAAAATCTGGAAATTTCACATTGAGTTTCAAGCAATTTCCATTATCAGTGCGCCTTCTAAACCCTCAAGAAATGAAGTCGGTCTATATGGAGGCATTACCAAATGGACCGATAAAAACTTAATCCGATACACGTTTTTGTGAGCCTAAAATACCAGAATATTTACAATTTCAGGCAAATCGGATAAAAACTACGGTTTCTAGAAACCCAAGGGGTTAAATCGGGAGATCATTCTTATGGGGGCTATACTAAAATATGGACCGATACTCACCGTTTTCGGCACACCTCTTTATGGCCCGAAAATACCTCTAGATTTCCAATTTCAGGCAAATTGGATAAAAACTTCGGATTCTAGAAGCCCAAGAAGTAAAATCGGGATATCGGTCTACATGGGGGCTATACCAAAACATGGACCGATACTCACCATTTGTGGCACACCTCTTTATGGTCCTAATATACCTATAAATTTCCAATTTCCAAATTGTATATAAACTACGGATTCTATAAACCCAAGATGTAAAATCGGGAGGTCGGTCTATATGGGGGCTATACCAAAACATGGAACGATACGGACCATTTTTGGCACACCTTTTGATGGTTCTCAAGTACCTCTAGATTTTCAATTTCAGGGAGGTCGGTTTATATGGGGACTATATCAAAACCTGGACAGATATAGCCCATCTTCGAACTTGAACTTCCTGCAGACAAAAGACGAGCTTGTGCAAAATTTCAGCATGATTGCTTCATTATTGAAGACTGTAGCGTGATTACAACAGACAGAGCGCCAGACAGACAGACGGACATACGGACATGGTTATATCGTCTTAGAATTTCTCCCTGATCAAGAATATATATACTTTATATAGTCGGAAATCGATATTTCGATGTGTTACAAACGGAATGACAAACTTATTATACCCCCATCACCATTCTATGGTGGTGGGTATAAAAAATATGGGAAACATTTTAATCTGAACCAATTTTGAGGCAACTTCGCAAAAGTGTATTTATGATTTATCGGTTGATAGATATGTATTAGAAATAAAGGAAAATTTGAGTCACTTTTACAAGTTTTCGACTTAGCAGTGGGGATTTTATAAGGAAAATGTGGGTATTTTCGTCATTTTTGCCCAAATTGGAAAACCATATATATGGAAGCTATATAGAAATCTGAACCGCTTTCAACCAAATTTGACATGCATACTTAGTATTTTAATTATACTCCCTGTGCAAAATTTCACGTAAATCGGACTACAACTTTGAACTCTGTGATCATATGACGGAAAATCGGGCGAAAGATATATATGGGTGCTATATCTAAATCTAAACCGATTTCAATAAAATTTAGCACTCTAGATTACACTACTAATTGTACTCCTAGTGCAAAATTTGAACCAAATTGGGCTAAAACTCTGGCTTCTGGGGCCATATAAGTCTATATCGGGCGAAAGATGTATATGAGAGCTATATCTCAATCTGAACCAATTTCAATCAAATTTGGCACACCTGACTATAACAGGTTGGCTGATAAGTCCCCGGTCTAACAAAGAAAAACACATTTTTTTTGTCAAAATTCGTTTTTATTATTCAACATAGTTTCTTTCAAGAGCGATACAACGATTATAATTTTTTGATACCATTTTGGTAGTACTCCTTCGGTTTTGCCTAAAAATAGGCCTCAGTTTCGGCGATCACCTCTTCATTGCAGCCAAATTTTTTCCCTGCGAGCATCCTTTTGAGGTCTGAGAACAAGAAAAAGTCGCTGGGGCCAGATCTGGAGAATACGGTGGGTGGGGAAGCAATTCGAAGCCCAATTCATGAATTTTTGCCATCGTTCTCAATGACTTGTGGCACGGTGCGTTGTCTTGGTGGAAAACACTTTTTTCTTCTTCATATGGGGCCGTTTTGCCGCGATTTCGACTTTCAAACGCTCCAATAACGCCATATAATAGTCACTGTTGATGGTTTTTCCCTTCTCAAGATAATCGATAAAAATTATTCCAAACGCATCCCAAAAAACAGAGGCCATTACTTTGCCAGCGGACTTTTGAGTCTTTCCACGCTTCGGAGACGGTTCACCGGCCGCTGTCCACTCAGCCGACTGTCGATTGAACTCAGGAGTGTTTATATGGAGCCATGTTTCATCCATTGTCACATATCGACGGAAAAACTCGGGTGTATTACGAGTTAACAGCTGCAAACACCACACAGAATCATCAACGCGTTGTTGTTTTTGGTCAAATGTGAGCTCGCGCGGCACCCATTTTGCACAGAGCTTCCGCATATCCAAATATTGATGAATGACATGACAAACACATTCCTTTGATATCTTTAAGGCCTCTGCTATCTCGATCAACTTCATTTTACGGTCATTCAAAATCATTTTGTGGATTTTTTTGATGTTTTCGTAGGTAACCTCCTCTTTTGGGCGTCCAATGCGTTCACCTTCCTCCGTGCTCATTTCAGAGTCAGAGGAAACTCATTATCAAGCCAAGTTTTTGCTTCCACCGTATTTTTTCCCTTCAGAAAACAGTATTTGGTCAAAACACGAAATTCCTTTTTTTCCATTTTTTCACAATAACAAAAGTTGCTTCACAAAAGACGCTCTATCTCACAAACTAATTGACTTACAGACGTCAAATTTTGACACGAATAATTTGAAGGTTGGTACTATATAAAAATGATATGCATTTAATACTAGCGACGCCATCTATGTGTCAGACCGGGGACTTATCAGCCAACCTGTTACCACGTATGGACTAACTCACAATTTAGAAAACGATGTTAAGAAGTTTTAAGATACCACAACCCAAGTAATTCGATTGTGGATGACAGTCTTTCGTAGAAGTTTCTACGCAATCCATGGTGGAGGGTACATAAGATTCAGCCTGGCCGAACTTAAGACCGTATATACTTGTTTCTATTAGTGTATTTGGTCAAAAGTGAACTCACACCACATTCAGT
Source organism: Haematobia irritans (assembly GCF_050003625.1). NCBI lineage: Eukaryota > Metazoa > Arthropoda > Insecta > Diptera > Muscidae > Haematobia > Haematobia irritans. The sequence continues at coordinate 235,341,171 of NC_134397.1, forward strand.
TAATATCTTTAGGCGTTTTGATACTTAATTAAGATGTTTGGAAATAGTGTCGCAAATAACTTACAGTACTTAAATGTAGGAGAAACTTCATCATCATCATCATACATTCCTCCTAATTTCTACGAGCATCACATAGTTCAAACAATTAAAGATGTCTTTGATGATATACGAAGTTGAACTTTCTTTAAAATTAGCTCATTTTAAATTAAATCAAGGGTCATTTTATTTTGAGTGCATTAAAATAGTAGATTTTCACAATTTTTTTCTCTTTTTTTTTAAAATAACTAAAAAAGTTTTCACCATATATAAATATATCGTCATAATAGAGAAACAATCAGACCTTAACTCATTATTCATTAAATTTCTTTGGCAATTAAGAAAACACACCTTCATTTTCACACCATTTCTAGAATAATATGCCCCAAGGGGATCTTGGTCTACAGGGAATAATTATCCATTTGCGGTTGTGACAACAATTCTACCGTGGTATAAACATTTCATGATTAGTTGATTTTTCTGCAAAAGTCAAAGAAACATTAATTAAATTCAACAGTAACCTACACCTTTCTGAATCCTCCTATACCGCCTTGGTTTATTAAAACAATTATTTTTCGAAAAAAAAATGGTTTCCACATTTCCTTCTCCTAAGTATTCATAATTGTGGCACAACATCACTTAATCTTATGTGGTCATAGTGACCCCCGTAAATGTTTGCTCCTTTAGCTAAACTCTGGAACCCAATGAATTGTTGACTTAAGTAGTAGCTCCTGTATGACTTTTTCATGAAACCGATGTTCATTTATAATCCTTGTCAGCTAAATGTAAGTAATACTCAAACAATGAGAGTTTTATGTTCAACTTTTGTTATTGGCTGCTTATAGTTGTCGCTGGTTGGGGAGCGATGATTGTTGGTTTGCTGGTTGGTTTCGTGTAATATATGAGAGCGCGCCATGTTGTCAAGGTGGACATGGTTTTTAATTAATTAACTCGCCTAAAATCAATTTATCAGAATTTATCATTCACACCAGTGTCCTGTCACAGGCAACTGCTGTTTTTTGTTGGTCCTCCTTTATTTCGTTTTAGATCACCCCAGTCACCACAACATAGTTATGTTAAATTACGCAAAAAACTTTTGATCATCCACTGCTGATAACAACTTCATTAAACGGAATAATGAAACAGCAAAATGAGCTTCAATAACATGGTCTTTGTCGTAAATGAGGTGGACCAACCAACATAAATACGAATGTACAGTAGGTAGAGTAAAACTCAAACATGCAATATATTCTAATAAAGAGTTGCATTTTTTCCAGTGTACCCTAAAGCACTTGGGGTCAGAGGAATCAACTGAGACTATGTGTGCGTTCCCTTAGATGTTCCACAAATTACTTCATATGATTATGGACCGATTTTCTTGCGATATCTGAGAAGTGAATATTCATACGCATAACATACCAAAATTTCAGGCCTGAGGATGCCCAAGAAGTTAAATCCGGTCTCCATGGTGCAATATCTAATTATTGGCTACTATGGAACTATTTTATGTGTTTGGCAGCTACCACGCCTGTCTTGCATACGCAGGGTAGTGGGTTAAAACCCACAATCAAATAAAGTTTACATGGATCCAAAAATGTTGACCTTCTCTTAAGGATTTTTGTATTGATTCCGAGCCAAAGATGCGGCTTCTTTAAAATAAAGACATTTTTTAGCGACTTCTCTGACTTTAAATATACGATAAATAATATATTAATAACGCTGTATGTGAATACAAAAAAATCCAAATTATAACGGATACTTTAAAATAAAAACTGTTTTTTTAATTCGAAAAAGAAACTTTAAACCAAAGATACCAAATCCTCAAAATAAGTCTTACCCCCATTTTCATAAAGCTCCGTTAGTGCTTCGTTAGCTAATGAACTTTTAAACCGTACTATGGAAATATCTGTCATCATGGTTATGTATTCCATATACCAATTAGGAACTTAACTGATGAAAATTTTTCGGTTTAAGTTAACCGGAGAAAGGATATTTGCAACTTACTTTCTGTTAACTGGCAATTATAGCCTAACGGAGTTACATGAAACTGGCCGTTAGTCTATATTTGAAGCCTTTTTATTTCAAATCTCAAGATTCAATATTTCCGTTAATTTAAGGACCATTACTTTAAATCAAACACGTGTTTCTTTACTTTCAGGAAAATTTGCCTTAGTTCAAAGACATACAACTTTAACGGAGAGACGCAAATTTCCAAATTATGTGTCCTAAATTTAATAAAAGTATTTTTTGAAGGAAAGATTATAAACTTTATTTTAATTAAAATTTCATTATTTTAAAGAAAATTTTCCTAAATTTTTTCTAACTTGCACATCCCAACATCCATGCACTGTGACACCACTGTGGTATCACAATACACTGAATTGTCTAAGTGAGTCTGAAATATAGGGCTGCCACCAGGGCTGTGGAGTCGAGCCAATTTTGCTCGACTCCGACTCCAGCATTTTTCATCAGCTCGACTCCGACTCCAACTCCGGAGTCGACTCCGGGTAATATAACTCAATCTCATTTTAATACCACTAATTTGTAGTTCTATTGTGGGGTACCGTAAATGGATCGATATAAAGTAACGTATTTATTTATGTGTGCAAAAAAATGGTCTTAATTTCACATTAGATGCCAATTGAACTCTATATTTCAAATTCAGGGCAATGTTTAATAAATAAAATAATGTTATAAATACCCATCATAATATGAGAAGATACCAACAGTATATGTATTTGTGGACCAAAATTATTGATACTATCTCAAATCTTTTAAATTTGTTGCGAGCTATATAAAGGTTTATATTCCCATATGCATGAATTTGAATCTGAATCGATTTAGACAAAATTGTATATACTTCTACAAAGTCTATGTACTTAAAATTTAAATCTAACGCTATGGGACGTAACATAATTTTAACAAAAAATAAAAATGCAAGGAAAGTCTAAAGTCGGGCGGGCCGATTATAATATACTCTGCACAACTATGTATTTAGATCTACATTTTGATAAAATCTCAAATCAGACTTCTACAAAATCTTGGGCAATATTTGGGAAATATTTATAATTGTTTAGACAATTTCGCAAAAATGCATTTATGATTCATTCATTGAAAATTTTGAAAAATTGAGACATTTCTACAAGTTTCCGACTTAGCAGTGAGTATCAGTGAGCATACAATTTTGGAAAAATTTTTGTCCAGTAAATAAATTTCTATATAAAATTTTGCAAAATTTTCTACAGAAACAAAACTTCGACTAAATTTTCTATAGAAATAAAATTTTGGCAAAATTTTCTATAGAAATTCAATTTTGACCAAATATATAGAAATAAAATTTTGAATAAAATTTTTATAGAAATAAAATTTGGCAAAATTTTATAAAAGTTTGAAAAAATTATCAATAGAAATACAATTTTACAAAAATTGTGTTGCAAACAAAATTTTGCAAAATAAAATTTTTCAAAATATTCTATAGAAACAAAATTTTGACTAAATTTTATATAGAAAAAAATATTTCTATAGTAATAAAATTTTGAATACATTTTTTATAGCAGTGAGCATCAGTAAGAAAAAAATTTTGAGAAAATTTGCTACAGAAATGAAATTTGACAATTTTTTCTTATAGAAATAAAGTTTTGAAAAAATAATCAATAAAAATACAATTTTAGAAAAATTTTTGTGTAGTAAATAAAATTCTGCAAAATATTCTACAGAAACAAAATTTTGACTAAATTTTCTATGGAAATAAAATTTGACAAATTTTTCTATAGAAATAAAATGTTGACCAAATTTTCTTATAAAAAATCTATTAATATAAAATTTTGACCAAATTTTCTTATAAAAATGTATTACTATAAAATTTTGGCAAAATTTTCTATAGAAATAAAATTTTGGCTTAAATTTTTATAGAAATAAAATTATCAATAGAAATAAAATTTTGAAAAAATTTTTGTGTAACAAACAAAATTTTGCAAAATTTTCTATAGAAATAAAATTTTGCAAAATATTCTATAGAAACAATATTTTGGCTCAATTTTCTATAGAAATAAAATTTTGACTAAATTTTCTATAGAAAAAAATATTTCTATAGTAATAAAATTTTGAATAAATTTTTTATAGAAATAAAATTTTGACAAAATTTGCTATAGAAATAAAATTTTGACAAAACTTTTTATAGAAATAACATTTTGACAAAATTTTCTATAAAAAACAACTTTTCGATCAATATTCCACATATGTATATGGCCTTAAAATAAAATTAAAAAAAAAAAGTAATAATTTCGATTGTTCGAAATATTTCAAATAAATTGATATGGGCATTAAAATGAATCGATCCAGCCCATCTGCTAGTCTAACATTCTAGGAAACATAAAAAGATAGCCGTAATTGGAAGTTGATTTTCATTTACAATCATGCTGTACATTGATCGAATGAATAACGCAATGGAAACTAATTTGCGTAAAAACTTGCTTAGTTACAAAAATGTGAAGTGTTTAAAAAAATTTGGTTTAGCCGGAGTCGGAGTCGAGCAAAATTTTTACGACTCCGACTCCAGCAAAATCTTCAGACTCCGACTCCAAGACTCCGACTCCGGCTTCACAGCCCTGGCTGCCACTACACAAAAACTAACCTTTTATGTGGTTCGGTTTTGGAGGATGCACACAAAAAAATTCCACGAAAAATTTTCCAATTAAAATTTTAATTGAGTTTTAAAAAATATTCAATTAAAAAATTAATTGATTCAACAATTTTTTTAATTGAAACAAAAATCAATCACAAAAATAATAGTATCAATTAATTTTTTAATTGGATCAATTAACTTTTTAATTGACCTTCAATTAATTTTTTAATTGACACTATCATTTCTGTGATTGAAGACATTTCAATTAAAAATTGATTGGATCAATTAATTTCGTGATTGAATCAGAAAAATTTTTTTGTGTGTGGTACAAATCCATGGATATGTACGTATCCAATGTGGCTTCTCAATCTCCTTTTCGCATCGTAGAGTAGATTGAAAAGAGGGTTCAGGTTGCATGTCGGCTGACATAATCCTAAGCCAGAATGCACTCTAACTTCTTCCTTCTATCATACCCTTGGGAGCCACCGGGGTGCAATGGTTAGCATGGCCGCCTTGCATACACAATGTCGTGGGTTCGATTCCTGCTTCGACCAAACACCAAATTTTTTTCAGCGGTGGATTATCCCACCTCAGTAATGCTGGTGACATTTCTGAGAGTTTCAAAGCTTCTCTAAGTGGTTTAATTGCAATGCGGAACGCCGTTCGGACTCGGTTAAAAAAAGGAGGTCCCTTGTCATTGAGCTTAACATGGAATCGGGCAGCACTCAGTGATAAGAGAGAAGTTTACCAATGTGGTATCACGATGGACTGAATAGTCTAAGTGAGCCTGATACGTCGGGCTGCCACCTAACCTAACCATCGTTAAATTGTAAGGGCCGATGTTGAATATGAACCACTCCTAAACGCCAAGTTTTTTTTCGAATTTTATTTGACATTTCTCTATTTCAGACTTACTCAATTTGAACCATGGAGAGATACACAATCCAACAACGTGTTAAAGTTATCCAGACTTATTATGAAAATGGGCGTTCAAATCAAAATGCATATCGTGCACTTCGTGATTTTTTCGGTCAATTTGATCGTCCAAATGTGCGTACAATCGCAAAAATCGTGGAAAAATTCGAGTAAACCGGGTCTGTAGAAGATGTGAGAACACCAGTGTATGCTCTTACAGCTCGTACTGCAGAAAATATTGCTGCTGTTCGCGATAGTGTGGCTGAAGAGCCGTCCACCTCAACTCGTCGTCGTGCCCAATAATTGCACCTCTCACGCTCGTCGTTGATGAACATTATGCATAAAGACTTGCATTTACACGCTTACAAGGTGCAATTGGTTCAAGAACTAAAGCCCCTTGACCATTCCAAACATCGTGAATGCGCAGAATGGTTCCAAAAAATGGCAACAGTGGATGATCAATTTTCGAAGAAAATCATCTTCATTGATGAGGCACATTTTCACCTCAGTGGATTCGTCAATAAACAGAATTGCCGCATTTGGGCGAATGAGAATCCAAGAGTGATTGTCGAAAAACCAATGCACCCACAAAGAGTGACTGTTTGGTGCGGTTTATGGGCTGGCGGCATCATCGAGCCGTATTTTTTCCAAAATGAGGCCGGTCAGGCAGTTAGTGTGAATGGTGTACGCTATCGTGAGATGATAATGAACTTTTTATGGCCCGAATTGGAAGATATGGATGTGGACGATATGTGGTTTCAGCAGGACGGTGCCACTTGCCACACAGCTAACGAAACAATGACTCTTTTGCGCAACAAATTCAATGGCCATGTTATCTCACGTAATGGCGATGTCAATTGGCCGCCAAGATCATGTGATTTGACACCTTTGGACTTTTTTCTTTGGGGTTATTTGAAAGAAAAGGTGTACGTCGATAATTCAAGAGCTAAAGGATGAGATAATTCGGCACATTAATGGCATAGAACCTCCATTATGCCTCAGCGTCATCGAAAATTTGGACCATCGGATGAAGGTGTGCCACCGAGGTCGCGGCGCTCATTTGACCGATATTTTGTTCCATATATAATTGAGTAATACCAATATATCATAATAAAATAAAATTACAATAATTTCCTAAATATTTTGTGTTTTATTCAAAATCAACATCGGCTCTTGAAATTTTAACCACCCTTTATTTAAAGACACTACAAACTCATCATCTGAGAATTTCTCTCATCAAAAATTCCATAAGATAACATGCTTTCTATGCACCCATAGAAAAAAATCATGAAATCGTAGTGAATTAACACACAACACACACGGTGTCAATGTGAAAACGATAAAATGACACCATGCTTTGTCAAAACAACAACCCACGTTCATAATCTGAAAACGTAGTGATTACGAGTTTATAAAAAAAACGCTACCGTGACTCGAACCTGGGTTGTCTGCCCCATACGCGTTAACTGTCGCCTTAGCTCATTGAAGGAGTTGCCATAAGAACGTCTAACGGATATTTTAAGACTTTTCATGGCCAAGAAAAACGAAATCCGTTCATGAAATCTTGAAGGCCCGTAACAAAACCGTAAACATTTCGTTTTGGTTTCTCCTGAACGTTTCCGTTTCAATTTGTTACCATCCGTTCACGATTTTGTAACGTAATTTTTTCTATTGGTGTATAAACTTCTCCCATATCAATGAGTATACGTCCTTCACATACACTCTCAAAAAAAATCGCTTCTTTAACATATGTTCCAAACATATTTTGCAGGAAGCACATATATTATTGCATACTGCCGAAACATTAATATGTTTGTTTTATGTGAACATATTATATATTTGGAAGCAATTTAACCCAAAAATATTATATGCTTGGAAGAATTTTTCCCAAACACGATTGTGCTCATTCCCTAACATACTCGTAATTTTCACTTCCACGTATTTTTTTAGTTATTGGCACCTTTCTCTGTAATACAAATAATGTTGAAGAAATTATTCACTTTTATAAATTTTTTAAATTTTACCTTTCGCCTGCACGGAGAATCGAACCGAGGACCATACAGTTTGTAAGCCAACACACTATCCACTGGGCTACGTAGCTGTTATAGTCACCAGTAGATAATTATCGTTTTAAGTTACATTTATATAGCATAGTTTGCAGCGCCCACGAGCCCATGCAAACATAACATTATTTAACAGAAACATACATTTGTTTGCCACGTGGAGCAGTGGTTAGCATGCCTGCCTTGCATGCAAAGGGTCGTGGGTTCAATCCCTGCTCCGACCGAACATTTTTTTTTTTTTTTTTTAATTTACACATTTATATTTATACTATATTAATTTTTTTAAATGAAACATCGAAATGTGCATTATTAAAGATTTATAGTCAGTAACAGTGCTTGATTTAAACGAAATTGAATGATTTTTGGATAAAATATTATTTTTTATTGCAAAAATAACAATCTTGTAATAAAAAACTGTTTTTGTACAAAACTTTAAAATTTGGAAGGAATTCAAAAACTAACAAAAGAAGAACGTGGAGTCGAGTATAAACATACATACATAATTTTATAATATAAACATAAATTTATTTAGGAGTGAACAGTTTTTAACTAACATTTACCACCATCGCTCTAAAATTCCTTTTATTTTTCTTTAATAATTCATTTTAAAGAAAATAAACTTTTTAAATTGTTTTAGCTGTAAAAGTCGAACTTAATGCCCGCTTTTATATTTGATGGTGTCCGTCAACTCCTCGTGGACTACTTTTTAATAAAGAGAAACTAAACTTTGTTTTTTTACATTTTACTGTGTAATTTTTCACTATTTCGTCCTTATTTCATTTTACCGTCCCAACTCTAAAAAGAGTATAGTGCCCTTTCGTTATTTTTATGAAGACCCCTGATTTCTTTTAACGAACCAAGAAAAAAATTGTGCCCATAATGCCAAAATGATAAACAAAACACATGTCCACACATACATAAAATGCTGCTCTCAAGGCGAAAACATAAGCTGTTTGTTTTTCAAATGTCTATTCTCTTGGTTCAGAATGTATATTCTCTTTATTCAAATTAAATAATATTTAGACTTAAACATATCAAATTTTTGGCCTTATCATAAAACAGTTTTCCGAAACAACATACAAGCGGTTTCACAGAAATTGTTCTCTTTTGACTCTTTTGCTGTGTTATATTGATATCTTTCGTCAACTCTCCCGGTTTCCATCTCTATTTCTCTCTATACTCTCTCTGTCGCTTTGAATAAAATATCACAACATATGTATGTTTAGTTGAAATTTGTAAATTTATATATGTTTGTATTCACACATATGATTTTTATGAAACATTCATGCCCCAAACATAATATATTCTAATATATTAACATAGATGTCCCAAACATTTAGTGTTAGTTTAGGAAAATTACATGTTCGCACTTAAATATATTGTGGTTTAAAATCGTGCCCGAAACACATTTTGTTTATATCGGAACATATGAAAAACATATTTTTCTAACAGTGTAGGGAGGTGTATACTTTGTTAGTTCAAGGAGTGTGAGTTACGACTTGCAAAGACGTCTAAAATTGTAGAAAATTGCAAACTTTTCGCCAGCACTGTTAAGCTCCAGCCATTAGTGAAAACAAATGCAGATCTTCGTGTCATTTCCCTCTGTCACACAAAAAAAAGGTGTTGCAACATGGTGTGGCCATCTATACAAACAGCAGCTTCGTTGCTGTTTGTTGCATATTTTTCTAACAGTGTAGGGAGGTGTATACTTTGTTAGTTCAAGGAGTGTGAGTTACGACTTGCAAAGACGTCTAAAATTGTAGAAAATTGCAAACTTTTCGCCAGCACTGTTAAGCTCCAGCCATTAGTGAAAACAAATGCAGATCTTCGTGTCATTTCCCTCTGTCACACAAAAAAAAGGTGTTGCAACATGGTGTGGCCATCTATACAAACAGCAGCTTCGTGTCACTTTTATCATTGTCATTGTGCGCTTTATAATATGACACAAATTTCGGGAGCTTTCAAAAGGCCAATTTAAAATTCCCAAAAAGCCTGCAAAAAATAAAGCAACAAACAATCTTAATCATGGTTTTGTTCTCCAACACTTCTTCGGTGGTACAATAGAAATGTCGTTGCAAAGAATAAAAGTCCCCTCTAATATTGCCACTTAATAAATTCATTCATCCATTCATTGGTTTGGGTTGTCCGCTTTTTGGAAGATTTATTATTATCTACCCTAAATTTGACATATTTTTCATTGGCTGGATGGCTCACTGGCTGGCACAAGAGGACAACACGATAATGAAAAAGAAAAACCGCAGGCGCAACATTTGCAATGACAACCAACCTACGAGTAACCGACAAGAGCCAGCCAAGACAAGGCAAGGAAATTTTGAAATTTGCAGCCATTTGGTTTTCATTTTTCCGAGAATAAAAACAACACCACCATCATCGCCATTGTCTTCGGTGTTATGCCTAGTTTCTGAACCACTCCAAGTGTAGAGCAAAAGGAATCACACTTACAGGATATCTTTCATCCTACTGTTTTTTTGTAGCAGGTGTTTATCTGCCCCTGCCCAATATTTGCCATCCTCGTGTGGCTATGGTGCAAATGACACAACGATATCCCATAACTACGACCATCACCACCACCACCACCACCACAACTTTTCAGCACCATAACATAGTATTTATTTGTTCCTGCCTTTCCACAACAAGTGCTCTTGTATGATTACAATATGTTATCCATAGAGTTTGGGAATTTCACTGTCTCTGATCCCATCACCCTCACTCTAAATGCCTACTAACAACCTATGTATGTTGATGGAACAGCTGAATTACTTGAACATTGCTAACATTTTTTTGGAGAATTTTATTCGTTTATGTTTACTTCGACGACAAAAACTAACTATGCTAGTAGATAAGCATTTTGTGATAAAATTACCTTAGGAGTTTTACTTCTTCCGAAATGATTATCCAGAACAAATGCTTCCGCCATCTCTGACTACCAAGAATGATAGATTCCTCTCTATGGGTTAGCAAACATTTAAGTTTATTTACTCTATGATTTGCAGGCAAATGAAACCAATTTTCTTAGGGAATGCCGGCAAATATTTATGTGGGAACAGCCTGCTCCATTTCCCCAGAACTCTATTAGCTATGTAGAGAAAATTTAATTAAACATTTCATTTATTTCTTAGAACCCGTTCTACAAGGAACGAAAAATTGTTTGGTAAAATCAAATAGGAAAAGTTCATTAGTACCGTTTGTTATATATTCTGTTAATATCCAATTGAAGATGAAACATATAAGGACCAATCAACTACGATCAGTTTAAGAGAAAACAAATGAGTAAAGTAGAAAGTCGGGCGGGACCGACTATATCATACCCTAAACCACCCCTACTGAATTAGTAAACATTATTTGTGGGGTATGAGTGGTATAGGATTGGGACATAACCCGCATTTCCATATGTAAGAACATTAAGGGGTACATAGTTATGGGGGTTTTATCACAATCTGAACAAAAATGTCTGATATAAGGAGCTATAGTTGATTCTGAACCTACACTGAAAAAAACAGTGAACCCACCAGGAAGAAAACTTTCGGTTAATTTTAGAAAATTTTGAATATTTGTAGAAAATTTTAACTAAACAGTATTAAAAACGTTGGCATCACGCCGAGGTCATAAAAATAAGTAAATATTTTTCGACAAATTCAAGAAAATTTAGTAGATATAACTAAGTTTTTGCACTTGTTAAAGAAAAAGTTTGTAGTTTCAAGGAAAAATTTGGAGTTCAAAATTACAAGAATGTCTTTAGTGACATACGAAGTATGTCAGTAAAATTTGTAAATTTAAAGAAATACTGAACTATTTTGTGGAAGACACGAATTTAGTTAATCTTTATGCTTTACACGAATTTAGTTAATCTTTATGTTTTAGTTAATTTAACTTACGTACACAAAAAATTATTAGGGTAAAGGAAACTTTCTCCAAACATAATAATTCCATGAACTAAAATAAAGTTAAATTGGCTTTAGTGAAATAAAGAGTTCACTTTTTTTTGAGTGTACAGAGTTTGGGTAATAAATCCAAATTTGTGCAAATCTGCCAATATATTTATATACAAGCTACATGTATGGCTAAATACATCGTCTAATACATCAAAATTTGAAATTTAAGTAACGTTGGTTAATAAATAATAGTATTATGGCAAACCAATTTGGATATTGTTTGGCAAGTTTGATTGATACCACAGAATGATACTTTGTGCTAAATTTGAGTAAGATCTGATAACAAATGAGGCCTCTTTGGTAAAAAAAATGGTTATTAGGGGCAAATTTTTCAAAATCGTGTAATACATATATGTGGGAGCTATATCTAAATCTGCTTAGATTTTGATCATATTTGGCAGGTTTAATTGATGCTATAGAAGGTTATCTTGTTCTAAATTTTAGTAAAATCGGGTAATAAATCAGGCTATTTTGGTAAAAAATATAGGGTTATTAGGGTACATTTTTGAAAATCGGGATTTACATATATATGGGAGCTAACAGGTTGGCTGATAAATCCCCGGTCTGACATATAGATGGCGTCGCTAGTATTAAATGCATATTATTTTTATATAGTACCAACCATCAAATGATTCGTGTCAAAATTTGACGTCTATAAGTCAATTAGTTTGTGAGATAGAGCGTCTTTTGTGAAGCAACTTTTGTTATTGTGAAAAAAATGGAAAAAAAGGAATTTCGTGTTTTGATAAAATACTCTTTTCTGAAGCGGAAAAATACGGTGGAAGCAAAAACTTGGCTCCGTACTCTGCCCCAAGGAAATCAACAATAATTGATTGGTATGCAAAATTCAAGCATGGTGAAATGAGCACGGAGGACGGTGAACGCAGTGGACACCCGAAAGAGGTGGTTACCGACGAAAACATCAAAAAAATCCACAAAATGATTTTGAATGACCGTAAAATGAAGTTGATCGAGATAGCAGAGGCCTTAAAGATATCAAAGGAACGTGTTGGTCATATCATCCATCAATATTTGGATATGCGGAAGCTCTGTGCAAAATGGGTGCCGCCCGAGCTCACATTTGACCAAAAACAAGAACGTGTTGATGATTCTGAGCGGTGTTTGCAGCTGTTATACACCCGAGTTTTTCCGTCGATATGTGACAATGGATGAAACATGGCTCCATCACTACACTCCTGAGTCCAATCGACAGTCGGCTTAGTGAACAGGGACCGGTGAACCGTCTCCGAAGCGTGGAAAGACTCAAAAGTCCGCTGGCAAAGTAATGGCCTCTGTTTTTTGGGATGCGCATGGAATAATTTTTATCGATTATCTTGAGAAGGGAAAACCATCAACAGTGGCTATTATATGGCGTTATTGGAGCGTTTGAAGGTCGAAATCGCGGCAAAACAGCCCCATATGAAGAAGAAAAAAGTGTTGTTCCACCAAGAACGATGGCAAAAATTCATGAATTGGGCTTCGAATTGCTTCCCCACCCACCGTATTCTACAGATCTGGCTCCCAGCGACTTTTTCTTGTTCTCAGACCTCAAAAGGATGCTCGCAGGGAAAAAATTTGGCTGCAATGAAGAGGTGATCGCCGAAACTGAGGCCTATTTTGAGGCAAAACCGAAGGAGTACTACCAAAATGGTATCAAAAAATTGGAAGGTCGTTATAATCATTGTATCGCTCTTGAAGGGAACTATGTTGAATAGTAAAAACGCATTTTGACAAAAAATGTGTTTTTCTTTGTTAGACCGGGGACTAATCAGCCTGCCTGTTAAAGTCAATGACAAGGGACCTCCTTTTTATAGCCGAGTCAGAACGGCGTTCCACATTGCAGTGAGACCACTTAGAGAAGCTTTGTAACCCTCAGAAATGTTACCAGCATTACTGAGGTAGGATAATCCACCGCTGATAAACTTTTGGTGTTCGGTCGAAGCAGGAATCGAACCCACGACCTTGTGTATGCAAGGCGGGCATGCTGACCATTGCACCACGGTGGCTCCCGTGGTGCATTGGTTAGCATGCCCGCCATATCTAAATATGAACCGATTTCGATGAAATTTTGCACACTCGAAGGGTAATGAAAAAGATTACTTTGTACCAAAATTTGAAATAGTAAAAAAGCGCAACGTAACCCCATTTGTCGAAATCGGGCGATACATATATATGGGAGCTACATCTAAATTAGATCCGATTTCTGCCTTCGTGCTTGTACCCAAAAAACACCCTATACCAAATTTCATAAAATCGGTTAGTCGATCGGTATATATTTTATGGGGTCTAAAATCAATATTTCTGGTAGTCACATTTTTGGCAGATCAAAGTTAACATATTATACCATGACCACTAGTGGTTTACGGTATAATAAAAAAAAATTAACAGATACAATCAATTTTTAATCAAACTAAAAACAAAAAGTCAGTTAAAAACTTGATTGAAAATAGTTGCGTCTTTAATTAAAAAATTTCGCGGTTTTTATTAAACAATTAATTGTTTCAAATAAAAAAATTAACCGTTGTCGCAAACCTCAATTAATTGTTTTACTGATTTATTTAAAAATTTAATTGAAAATTGGATTGAAGTTTAACTCTGTTTAATTGAGTTTTCCAATCGATCCAATCAAATAGTTGTTTATGCCCAATTAAAACTGTGATCATTTTCGTAATTGAAGACATTTCAATTAAAAATTAATTTTGTGATTCAATCAGAATTTTTTTGTGTGTACCAAAACAATTCTACCAAACAGTCTACCATTTTTGGTAGAATTTTACCAACTGTGGCTAACGACGGAGAATCGAAGTTTATAAGCAATCACACTATTCACTGGGCCAGCACATACACCCTCACAAAAAATCGCTTCTGTAACATATACTCCCAAATATATTTTGCTTCAAGCATATACATTTTTGGCTATTGCCCAAACATTTATATGTTTGATCTCTTCCAATATATAATATGTTTGAAAGCATATTGGTCTAAACAATATATGTTTGGGTAGTCTAAGTTCCAAACATTTTGTATTTTTGCATCCAAATTCAATAATGTTGTCTTCCAAAAAACAATATGTTATTATGTGAACATATAATATGTTTGGAAGCATTTTGCACCCAAAAATATTATATGCTTAAAAAAAATTCTCCCAAACAATATTGTGCTCAAAATGTTATTTATTTATTTATATATTTACAATCATAATGAATTATGAAAATAAACAGGTAATATAGGTGCTAACAACATAGGTTTTCGACCTGAATACTCAAAATTTTGTTTCTGCCTAATTGTATATTCCCCCACATCTTTCTCACTTCCACGAGATTTTTTAGTTCTTAGCACCTTTTTCTGTAATACAAACATTGTAGAAGAAATTATTCAATTTTATGATTTTTTTTTATTTTAATTTTACCTTTTGCCGGACGGGGATTCGAACAGCGGACCACACAGTTTGTAAGGATCAAAGAAGTAGCTGATCAATTGCCCAAGGAAAAATAAAATGTTAATTTTGTAATAACAAGCAACAACCACCAACTTAATTCAATATCGCTCCCTGTTAAATAGCGCTCCAAGCTACTAAACACGTATATGTTTATAGGATATTTCTAAATTAATATATGTTTGCATCCAAGCATATTATATTTACAAACATTTTATGTCCCAAACATAATATGTTCTAACATATTAACATATATGTCCCAAACATGTTATGCTAGTTTATGAACATTATATGCTTGCACTCAAAAATATTGTGTTTAAAAATTTGTGTTCCAAACATATAATGTTTATAGCCAAACATATGAAAAACAGTCTTTTTCATCCGTGTACATTCAATGAATTCTATTTGTAGACACACAGGCAGTTTTAAAGAAACTTTTTTTTTTTTAATGAAAACAAAACACTTTAGTTTACACTTTTCTCACAAACGAAGTACAAATTACAACTTTTGGAAACGGAAATAATGTAATTTTACATATATTCCAAAAAACGTTCGTAAGATCTCAAAAGAATTTTCGGCATTGGTCTATATCAAAATTTTACTACGAAATCTCAAAATATGTTTTATATAAGACATACTGCTTGATATAAACGAAATGGACTATGATTTTGGAATTAAATATTTTAGATCCACACGGATGAAAAAGACTGTTTTTCATATGTTTAGCTATGAACATTATATGTTTGGAACACAAATTTTTAAACACAATATTTTTGAGTGCAAGCATATAATGTTCATAAACTAGCATAACATGTTTGGGACATATATGTTAATATGTTAGAACATATTATGTTTGGGACATAAAATGTTTGTAAATATAATATGCTTGGATGCAAACATATATTAATTTAGAAATAGCCTATAAACATATATGTGTTTAGTAGCTTGGAGCGCTATTTAACAGGGAGCGATATTGAATTAAGTTGGTGGTTGTTGCTTGTTATTACAAAATTAACATTTTATTTTTCCTTGGGCAATTGATCAGCTACTTCTTTGATCCTTACAAACTGTGTGGTCCGCTGTTCGAATCCCCGTCCGGCAAAAGGTAAAATTAAAATAAAAAAAAATCATAAAATTGAATAATTTCTTCTACAATGTTTGTATTACAGAAAAAGGTGCTAAGAACTAAAAAATCTCGTGGAAGTGAGAATATGTGGGGGAATATACAATTAGGCAGAAACAAAATTTTGAGCATTCAGGTCGAAAACCTATGTTGTTAGCACCTATATTACCTGTTTATTTTCATAATTCATTATGATTGTAAATATATAAATAAATAAATAAAATTTTGAGCACAATATTATTTGGGAGAATTTTTTTTAAGCATATAATATTTTTGGGTGCAAAATGCTTCCAAACATATTATATGGTCACATAATAACATATTGTTTTTTGGAAGACAACATTATTGAATTTGGATGCAAAAATACAAAATGTTTGGAACTTAGACTACCCAAACATATATTGTTTAGACCAATATGCTTTCAAACATATTATATATTGGTAGAGATCAAACATATAAATGTTTGGACAATACCCAAAAATGTATATGCTTGAAGCAAATTATGTTTGGGAGTATATGTTACAGAAGCGATTTTTTGTGAGGGTGCATAAATTCTTACATTGCAAAGAGTCAATGTGGAATTAATATATTAATATACTCCCTAAAAATACCAGTGTTGCAATTTTATGGAAATACACATTTTTCTTAAATTGACTGACATATGGCTTACATATTTGTAACGTTTTTTTTTATATGTTTAATTCAATATATGTTATAATGTTAAGTAATCGCACGTAAGTACAAATTCTTGTAATTGAAACACCACATTAGGAAGTATTCAAACTTTAAATGTTTATTTAATTGGAATATAAATAAACGATGTCACCATTGGTGCATCCCCACATGAATCACAAAAAAAACTGTAGTTCATTAAAATGCCTCGTTTAATCTTATTTCCTCGTCATAGGGTTCTGAAATCTTTGTATATAACATCTTGAATGATTTTGTAAATTGAAGTACAATTCTAAGACATCTGACGCACGTAAGATCAGTTAAATATATAATAATAATTCCACAGATTTATTAATGTAGTAGTATACGTTTAGTCAATTTTTATATCCTCCAATATAGGATTGGTAGGGGGGGGGGGATATTAACTTTGTAATTCCGTTTGTAACACATCGAAATAAATCGCATTTTCTTGTCAACGACAAGAATGCATACAGAGCAGGAAAATCTAGTTATCTTCAGTTTTTAATGAACACAAGTACAATTTTCCAATGAGTGGTTTTGTTCAGTCATAAAATGACTCAATTACAGTTTGAACTGGCAAACATTAATTTACACTGTGAAAACGAAATAATTCAAAATTGATATAATAATTTAATTTGAACGTACACCCAAAAAAACTGAATCCTCCAGGGCACTACAGGCAATTTAACTCTATTTTAGTTCATGCACCGAAAAAAGTAAACTGTTTTATTGGAAGAATAAATTAACTCGTACGAAAATTTAACTAAATTGTACTCGATATATTGAGATTTCCACAAAGCGTTGTTAAAACCAGGAAATTTTAGTGGTCTGTTGTACTTTTTAACTGCACGAAATTGCACCATCTCATAGAAGAAAATATTAACTAAAAATAATGAAGAAAATCATTGGCACCAAATAATAACCATAATCGTACGAAAATTGCCATTAGCTTTAATTCATATTGAACTTAATTGTACGGTCGTTGATCTTTATACCCAAGTTTAGTTCATAAAATGTTTGAGACATAGTAAAAAAAAACTGTGGAAAAAAAGGCTGTGGAAAATTTTGAAAAAATAATAAAATTTAACTACACGCTCACAACAAATCGCTTCTGTAACATATACTCCCAAACATATTTTGCTTCAAGCATATATATTTTTGGGTATTGCCCAAACATTTATATGTTTGATCTCTTCCAATATATAATATGTTTGAAAGCATATTGGTCTAAACAATATATGTTTGGGTAGTCTAAGTTCCAAACATTTTGTATTTTTGCATCCAAATTCAATAATGTTGTCTTCCAAAAAACAATATGTTATAATGTGACCATAAAATATGTTTGGAAGCATTTTGCACCCAAAAATATTATATGCTTAAAAAAACTCTCCCAAACAATATTGTGCTCAAAATTTTATTTATTTATTTATATATTTACAATCATAATGAATTATGAAAATAAACAGGTAATATAGGTGCTAACAACATAGGTTTTCGACCTGAATGCTCAAAATTTTGTTTCTGCCCAATTGTATATTCCCCGAAATCTTTCTCACTTCCACGATATTTTTTAGTTCTTAGCACCTTTTTCTCTAATACAAACATTGTAGAAGAAATTATTCAATTTTATGATTTATTTTTTTTATTTTACCTTTTGCCGGACGGGGATTCGAACAGCGGACCACACAGTTTGTAAGGATCAAAGAAGTAGCTGATCAATTGCCCAAGGAAAAATAAAATGGTAATTTTGTAATAACAAGCAACAACCACCAATTTAATTCAATATCGCTCCCTGTTAAATAGCGCTCCAAGCTACTAAACACATATATGTTTATAGGCTATTTCTAAATTAATATATGTTTGCATCCAAGCATATTATATTTACAAACATTTTATGTCCCAAACATAATATGTTCTAACATATTAACATATATGTCCCAAACATGTTATGCTAGTTTATGAACATTATATGCTTGCACTCAAAAATATTGTGTTTAAAAATTTGTGTTCCAAACATATAATGTTTATAGCCAAACATATGAAAAACAGTCTTTTTCATCCGTGTACAAACAAATTATTTAGTTTTGCCTTAAAAAATAGTTAAATTTAGCGTTAGTTTAACTACAGATTTTTTTTTCTGTGTGGAAATTATTATGTTTTAGTTAAAATTTTTCGAATATGAGCAATTTTCTTCGTCTTTAATGATGAATTTCTTAAAATTTGTAATTGTTACCACATATGCGCCCATCTCCGTTTTGCAAATTTTATTTGTTCTAAAATTAGCCTACATTTTCTCCTCTGCACGGACAAACGTTACTGTTTTTCATATGTTTCGATGTAAAAATTATATATGTGGAACTCAAAATTTTAGCATATTATTTTTGTAACGTGTTTGAGACATATATGTTAATATGTTAGAACTAGAGGTGGGCACATGACACGAAATTGTCGTGACTCACAAAAATTTTCGCGACTACCGCGTGAGTTGTGAGTCATGCTGATGGTAATGGCGTGAGTGTGCGTGATTCACCAACCAAATGTCGTGCGTGAGTCACGAAAATAATATCTTCGTGAATGTGCGTGAGTAACGAATTTCGAAAAAAAACACGCTCACGAAATTAATCAAGCTGACGAACATAAAATTCTTACGAGTTGAATTCATTTATAATTTTAATGACATCTTAAGTGTAAGTAAGGCCGCTAACAACCATACCAAACTAGGTCCATATCGGTCTATAGTTATATATAGCCCTCAGATAAACCGATCTCCAATCACACAAAAATTCTTTCATATCGGTTCGTAACTGTATATTGCCCCCATATTTCAATTCTGGCTCTCTAACATAATTACTGCGCACAAGTCCATATCGGTTCGAAAATATTTGTAGATTTACCTATATATATATCTTTTTTGTCTAGTATATACCCGTATGGACTAATTTACAATTTAGAAGACGAAATTAAGAAGTTTTAAAATACTTTGCCATCGGTAAGTATTACCATAACCCAAATAATTCAATTGTGCATGACAGTCTTTCGTAGAAGTTTCTACGCAATCCATGGTGGAGGGTACATAAGATTCGGTCTGGCCGAACTTACGGCCGTATATACATGCTTTTTTTTTTTTTGTTTGAATAAAATTAAGCAAAATTTAACATTAGTTTAACGATGGATTTTTTGTCCAGTGTATGAATATTAAATATTTTAAAATTACAACTAATCTTTGTGACATCTAAAATTCATTTCGAATAAATAGAGTTACCCAGCAAACAAATAGCTTCCAAAAAGTAGTTTGGATTCCCAGCTTGTCATAGGATGGAAGTACT
This sequence comes from Haematobia irritans, assembly GCF_050003625.1. Lineage (NCBI taxonomy): Eukaryota > Metazoa > Arthropoda > Insecta > Diptera > Muscidae > Haematobia > Haematobia irritans. Next base: position 235,361,340 of record NC_134397.1, read on the forward strand.
CCGTGTTTGAATTGTTTGCATTTTTTTAGAAGTTGTGTCTTGGAAGTTTATTTGGATAAAGTAATTTAAGCATTTTTTTATTAACTTTGTCATTCCGTTTGTAACACATCGAAATATTGCTCTAAGACCCCATAAAGTATATATATTCTGGGTCGTGGTGAAATTCTGAGTCGATCTAAGCAAGTCCCTCCGTCCGTCCGTCCGTCCGTCTGTTGAAATCACCTTCCGAACGATAGCTTGTAGTAGTAGTTGTTATTGATGTAGGCCGATGGTATTGCAAATGGGCCATACCGGACCACTTTTACGTATAGTCCCCATATAAACCGACCCCCAAATTTGGCTTGCGGAGCCTCCAAGAGAAGCAAATTTCCTCCGATCCGGCTGAAATTTGGTACATGGTGTTAGTATATGGTCTCTAACAACCATGCAAACACTGGTTCATATCGGTCAATAATTATATATAGCTCCCATATAAACCGATCCCCAGATTTGGCTTGCGGAGCCTCTAAGAGAAGCACATTTCATCCGATCCGGTATATGATGTTAATATATGGTCTCTAATAACCATGCAAAAATTGGTCCACATCGGTCAATAATTATAGATAGCCCCCATATAAACCGATCCCCAGAGTTGACCTCCGGAGCCTCATGGATAAACAAAATTCATCCGATTCGGTTGAAATTTGGTACGTGGTGTTAGCTTATGGTCTCTAACAACCATGCAGGAATTGATCCATATCGGTCCATAATTATATGTAGGCCCCATTTAAATCGATCCCCAGATTTGACCTCCGGAACCTCTTGGAAGACCCAAATTCATCTGATTCAGTTGAAATTTGGAACGTGGTGTTATTATATGGCCTCAAACACCCATGCAAGCGTTGGTCGAAATCGGTCCATAATTATATGTAGCCCCCATATAAACCAATCCCCAGATTTGACCTCCGGAGCCCCTTGGAAGTGCAAAATCCATCCGATTCGGTTGAAATTTGGTACGTGATGTTAGTATATGGTATCCAACAACAATGCAGGAATTGATTCATATCAGTCCATAATTATATATATCCCCCATACACCCTCACAAAAAATCGCTTCTGTAACATATACTCCCAAACATATTTTGCTTCAAGCATATACATTTTTGGGTATTGCCCAAACATGCATATGTTTGATCTCTTCCAATATAAAATATGTTAGAAAGCATATTGGTCTAAACAATATATGTTTGAGTAGTCTAAGTTCCAAACATTTTTTATTTTTGCATCCAAATTCAATAATGTTGTCTTCCAAAAAACAATATGTTATTTTGTGAACATATAATATGTTTGGAAACATTTTGCACCCAAAAATATTATATGCTTAAAAAAATTCTCCCAAACAATATTGTGCTCAAAATTTTATTTATTTATTTATTTACAATCATAATGAATTATGAAAATAAACAGGTAATATAGGTGCTAACAACGTAGGTTTTCGACCTGAATGCTCAAAATTTTGTTTCTGCCTAATTGTATATTCCCCCACATCTTTCTCACTTCCACGACATTTTTTAGTTCTTTGCACCTTTTTCTGTAATACAAACATTGTAGAAGAAATTATTCAATTTTTTTTTTATTTTAATTTTACCTTTTGCCGGACGGGGATTCGAACAGCGGACCACACAGTTTGTAAGGATCAAAGAAGTAGCTGATCAATTGCCCAAGGAAAAATAAAATGTTAATTTTGTAATAACAAGCAACAACCACCAACTTAATTCAATATCGCTCCCTGTTAAATAGCGCTCCAAACTACTAAACACATATATGTTTATAGGCTTTTTCTAAATTAATATATGTTTGCATCCAAGTATATTATATTTACAAACATTTTATGTCCCAAACATAATATGTTCTAACATATTAACATATATGTTCCAAACATGTTATGCTTGTTTATGAACATTATATGCTTGCACTCAAAAATATTGTGTTTAAAAATTTGTGTTCCAAACATATAATGTTTATAGCCAAACATATGAAAAACAGTCTTTTTCATCCGTGTATAAACCGGTCCCAGATTTGACCTCCGATGCCTTTTGGAGAAGCAAAATTCATCCGATCTGGTTGAAATTTGGTACGTGGTGGTAGTATATGATATTTAAAAACCATACCAAAAGTGTTCCATATCAGTATATAGCCCCCATATAAACCGATCCCGAGATTTAGTTTTGGAGCCTCTTGGAGGAGCAAATTTCATCCGAGTCAGTTGAAATTTGGTACATTGAGCTAGTATATGGCCGTTAACAACCATGCCTAACAAGGTCCATATCGGTCTATAGTTATATATAGCCCTCAGATAAATCGATCCCCAATCACAAAAATTGGTCCATATCAAGTTCATGATTGTATATAGCCCCCATATAAGCGACCCCCATATTTCAATTCTGGCTCTCTACGTACAGTGCAAAAGTCCATATCGATTCATAATTATTTGTAGACTTACCTACACATACCTTTTATGTCTAATATATACCACGTATGGACTAACTCACAATTTAGAAAACGATGTTAATAAGTTTTAAGATACCACAACCCAAATAATTCTATTGTGGATGACAGTCGATCGTAGAAGTTTCTACGCAATCCAAGGTGGAGGGTACATAAGATTCGGCCTAGCCGAACTTACGGCCGTATATACTTGTTATTTCTTAATTTTATCAATATTTTTTATTACATTTTAATTTTCTAATTGGATTTTGTGTTTTTTTACTACGACCGGGTGTTGCTCCTGGGTTTGTTGGCACCGTAACCGAACGTCTTAGCACACTCAGCCGCAAACGTCATGAAATGCCAAATAAAAAGTGTTAAATCTTGTTTAACAATAATATACGCTACGCTGTATTTAGTTATAGCTCATAAGTACTAAATGACAAACATAAATTTGGTAGTACTTTTAAATGTCAATTTAGCAAATACTGCGGGTTTCACAAATAAAATAAAAAAATGTTACTTCCTCTTTTGTCAACGGCGGCCGAAGACTCGACATCGCCCAATGGATAGTAAAATAAATTGTAAATAAAAATAAAAATACTTACAAAATTTAATTTGGTCTCGCTTTAATTTTTTTCCTGTTACAGGTAATCATTTCCTACATTCTACTCTCTAAAATCTACGTGCCTAAGAAGTCATTAGCTATGAATTCTCCCTTTTATTATGTTAAAAGAAAGTGCCCTGCCACTTCGGGCCTTGTTTTTAGTTTTCCCTTTTTTACAGAAAGTCCCATACTACTTTCTTCAAAAGGTTTATGATATGATCGTAATATGACAGCAAGACATAAGATTCTAACTACTTCTCGAGATTTTCTTTATTATTATGAATAAAAAATTAGGAACATTTGTTCAAATTTCACCGGCGGTGAATTTTTTATCAAACATCATTCTAAAATTTATTTTTTTTATATTATACATCGTTTTTATTTTTTTATGTTTATACATCGTTTTTATTTTCGGCATATAGTTTTATATATTTTTTCCATTTTTTAGAACTTCCATCGAGGTGAAAAAGTCAAATCCCTACGGGCATGACATTTTTAATTTTCAGGCATTTAACTACCTAAAGTTTAAGCTATCACTTTAAACGGCCAAATGGCGTATTTTCTATATACTGCTTGTCCAAAAGAATTTCATCGGATATAGAGGATCCCGCAATGCGCTTTAAAAGAAATGTTTGTGGAACTACTTCGAACTTTTTTGCTGGGTATACACAAAAAAATAACTGCAAATAAATATTAACAACTTTATTTGTATATAAAATCAGCTGATGCTCAACAAATTTGTCTATTGAATATGATGCATTTGTGGTTGAAATGTGTTTGTAGATGCTTGACAGAGGAATTAATAGAAATATTCTGAATTTTTAACAAATTGTTTTGTTGCGAAAATAGTTGAATGCTATTGATATGAAAACAAAAACAAAAATACAAGACTGGTTACGCGCTCATCGCTGAGAACATATACGAAAGCTAAAAGAAGTATGAGAAGAATACCGTTAGAACAAAATGAGTAATATGAGCACATGCACGTGTAAGATAGCAAGCAAAGAGCTCATTCGTCAGAGAATACAGAAAAGCATTTATAATGTCTGTGAAAAATTTATATTTTTCAATGTGGTAGTTTCTTAAATGTGTTTGTTGTATGAGATAAATAATAAAACCATATTAATATCGGGATTTGAGTTATTACAATTCTAATTAACTAGAATATATATTACTGGGCAAAAAGTTGTCAAAATGCTTGCTAGACCCTGGACTATTCAAATTTAAAATCGTAATACATTTACAAAACTGAGTATAGGATTTTCGACTCAAAAATGTTACATGTTCCCCGTCATATTCCTTCTCTGTGTGTACTTAACAAAATATCTCCAAAATTGTTCCGCCAATTTTGCAATTTTGGTGCAATAATTCTGTCAATTTCAATTTAATTTTTTGTAAATACACCAATAAATTTGTTACAGGTCATTGATAGAGTCCAACAAATCACATAAAATTTTTTTCGTTCAAATTCAAAAATATTTTTATTGAGGATTAAACGTAACGTTCAACAACAAATATTTTGTACTGTTGGATGATCAACAAATTACTTACAAATTATGTTATTGAGAACACTAATTATTTATTGCCTTCTGATGGTAACGATTGCTAACAACTTTTTTGTAATAATGGTTATTAAAAGTACAAATTAGTTTGTTCCAGGAAAATTAACAAATTTTATTATTGGTTTTCCAACAAAAGTTATTGGTTCTCAAACTTATTTTTATCTGTGTAGTTAACTTTTTAACGTATTCACCTGGAATTCTATTCTCGTACGCAAACAAATAATACAAGCCAAAACATTGTAACTACATATTTGGTCAGATGTTAAGAAATACATATATTTTTGTATACAATAACAAAACAATTTTATTGGGAAAATCTTTTAAATAGTTATTCATTGTTTGATATCATGACATTGAGTTTTTATTCAACAGCATCGACGGAATTAATATGTACCGGACTATTGGCATATATCTAAAAAGTGCGTTTCATATAAAATTGCCTAAAACAAACCTGGAAGCCAAGTCTTCATACTCGAAGACAGGGAAACGATATATTAGCTCTATGCAAAATAGTGAATATATTCTTAATGAAAATTGTTTTTTATGTCTGCAAAATCGAAATTTATCCAATCAATACAACACTTTCCCTCGGTATATATTTTTATGATATGAAATGATTGGTATTTTCTTATTAATTTTATTTATTGTTGTTCTAAAATGCAAGGAATACAAAACTGTTTTCTTTTTTTTTTAGTAAATCGTTAATAATGAAATCCAGGAGTAAATTTTACAAGGATATGGATTCAATTCTACCAGGTATGTATTTTCAACATCTAAGCAAAACAACATAAGAAAAAAGAAAACGAAAATGCCAAAATCGATATTGAGGAAGTGATAAATATATTACAAATGTTACCTTTTTGGTAAAAAAAAAGTTCTTTAGTGATACACTTCAAAAATTCAAGTTAATATTACATACCAATTAAAAAAAATAACAAACCAATAATTTTAAATATAAATAATTTTGATCAAATTAATAAGAAAATATATAAAACTAAAAATTCAATTAATTAGAAAAATAAACAAAAATAAAATTCAGTAAATAAATACATTATTCGACAAAATAGTCAAAAATTTCTAAATCTTCTGCAGTGTTCAATGTTAATAATTTCACTTGTAGAATTATGACATCCATTCAGTGTGGCCATTTTAGTACTTCTGCAGCAAAGTTTAGCATTTATTTTTTGTATTTAGCCGCAAAATTTTCATTTTCATTTGGCATTTAACATTTTTTTAACTTTTATTGAATTATAAATTTAGCATTTTTAGCATTATTCGATCCACAAAATTTCAAATATGTTAGTACTTGTGGGAATATAAGGTCCTTCATTTTTATTGAAGATTCAGTGAGGAATGGCTTTACTACGATAATTTAGTATATCCATCAACTGAGAAGCAACAAGTATATAGGGCCGTAAGTTTGGCCAGGCCGAATCTTATGTACCCTCCACCATGGATTGCGTAGAAACTTCTACGAAAGACTATCATCCACAATTAAATTACTTGGTTTGCGGCCGATGGCAAGGAAGCTTAAAAATTCTTAACATCATCATCTAAATTGTAAGTTAGCCCATGCGGGATATAAGTAGACAAAAGAAAGGTCGATTAACTACGTATATATTCAGTTATTGACCGGTATATATAGGGAAGAAATAATTACGAACCGATATGAAGTTTTGTGTTGTAATTGTAGAACCAGAATTGAAATATGGGGGTCGCTTTATATGGGGGCTATATACAATTATTAACACGAGTCTACCAAAAATGGTAGATTTTTTACTGATTGGTAGAATTCTTGATGTTTTCCAAGATTTTGCAAAATATTCCTCTCCAACTATGAAATGCTTCATAAATTTTCTATAGAAATAACATTTTGACAAAATTTTCTACAGAAATAAAATCCTGACAAAATTTTCTATAGAAATAAAATTTTGACAACATTTTCTATAGAAATAAATGTTTGACAAAATTTTGTATGGAAATTATATTTTGACAAAATTTCCTACAACCATAAAATGTTCAAAAAATTTTCGATAGAAATAAAATATAAAATTTTGACAAAATTTTCTATGGCAATAAAATTTTTGTAGATTATTTTTGGCTCGAGTGGCAATCGTGATTTTTCTGTGATTGGGGATTGGTTTATTTGGGGGCTACATATATTTTAGATCGATAAGGAACAATTTTGGCATGATTGTTATCGGCCATATATTAGCGAAATGTACCAAATTTCAACCGTACCTCTAAGAGGCTCCGGAGGTCAAATATGGGGATCGGTTTATATAAACCACCGTGGTGCAATGGTTAGCATGCCCGCCTTGCATACACAAGGTTGTGGGTTCGATTCCTGCTACGACCGAACAGCGGTCGATTATCCCACCTCAGTAATGCTAGTGACATTTCTGAGGGTTTCAAAGCTTCTCTAAGTGGTTTCACTGGAATGGGGAACGCCGTTCGGACTCGACTATAAAAAGGAGGTCCCTTGTCATTGAGCTTAACATGGAATCGGGCAGCACTCAGTGATAAGAGATAAGTTCACCACTGTGGAATTACAATGGACTGAATAGTCTAAGTGAGCCTGATACATCGGGCTGCCACATAACCTAACCTAACCTAGAGACCATATACTAACAACACGTACCAAATATCAACCAGATCGGATGAAATTTTCTTCTCTTAGAGGCTCCCTAAGCCAAATCTGGGGATCGGTTTATATGGGTGCTATATATAATCATGAACCGATGTGGACCATTTTTTACATGGTTGTTAGAGACAAGATACCAACACCATGTACCAAATTTCAGCTAGATCGGATGAAATATGCTTCTCTTAGAGGCTCCGCAAGCCAAATCAGGGAATCCCTTTATTATGGGGCTATATATAATTATGGATCGATGTGGACCAAGTTTTTCATGTTTGTTAGAGACCATATACCAACACCATGTACCAAATTTCAGCTAGATCGGATGAAATTTTCTTCTCTTAGAGGCTCCGCAAGCCAAATCTGGGGATCGGTTTATATGGGGGCTACATATAATTATGGACCCATGTGAACCAATTTTTTCATGCTTGTTATACACCACATACCAATATCATGTACCAAGTTTCAGCAGGATCGAATGGAATTTGCTTCTCTTTGAAGCTCCGCAAGCCAAATCTGGGGATCGGTTTATATGGGGGCTATATACAATTATAGACCGATGTGGACCACTTTTTTCATGCTTGTTATAGACCACATACCAATATCGTGTACCAAGTTTCAGCAGGATCGAATGGAATTTGCTTCTCTTTGAAGCTCCGCAAGCCAAATCTGGGGATCGGTTTATATGGGGGCTATATATAATTATGGACCGATGTAGACCAATTTTTTCGTGGTTGTTAGAAACCACATACCAATATCATGTACCAAATTTCAGCCGGATCAGATAAAATTTGCTTCTCTTTGAGGCTCCGCAGGCCAAATCTGGGGATTGGTTTATATGGGGGCTATATATAATTATGGAACGATGTGGACCAATTTTTTCACGGTTGTTAGAGACCACATACCAATATCATGTACCAAATTTCAGCCGGATCAGATAAAATTTGCTTCTCTTTGAGGCTCCGCAGACCAAATCTGGGGATTGGTTTATATGGGGGCTATATATAATTATGGACCGATGTGGACCAATTTTTGTATGGTTGTTAGAAGCCATATACCAACACCATGCACTAAATTTCAGCTTAATCGGATGAAATTTGCTTCTCTTGGAGGCTCCGCAAGCCAAATCTGGGGATCGGTTTATATGGGGGCTATATATAATTATGGATCGATGTGGACCAATTTTTTCATGGTTGTTAGAGACCATATACCAACACCATGTACCACATTTCAGCTAGATCAGATGAAATTTGCTTCTCTTTGAGGCTCCGCAAGCCAAATCTGGCGGGGGGCTATACGTAAAAGTGAACCGATATGGTCCATTTGCAATACCATCCGAACTACATCAATAACAACTAATTGTGCCAAGTTTCAAGTCGATAGCTTGTTTCGTTCGGAAGTAAGCGTGATTTCAACAGACAGACGGACGGACGGACATGCTCAGATCGACTCAGAATTTCACCACGACCCAGAATATATATACGTTATGGGGTCTTAGACCAATATTTCGATGTGTTACAAACAATGATCATATACCCCCCTTCCTACACGCTCACAAAAAATCGCTTCTGTAACATATACTCCCAAACATATTTTGCTTCAAGCATATACATTTTTGGCTATTGCCCAAACATTTATATGTTTGATCTCTTCCAATATATAATATGTTTGAAAGCATATTGGTCTAAACAATATATGTTTGGGTAGTCAATTTCCAAACATTTTGTATTTTTGCATCCAAATTCAATAATGTTGTCTTCCAAAAAACAATATGTTATTATGTGAACATATAATATGTTTGGAAGCATTTTGCACCCAAAAATATTATATGCTTAAAAAAATTCTCCCAAACAATATTGTGCTCAAAATTTTATTTATTTATTTATATATTTACATCATAATGAATTATGAAAATAAACAGGTAATATAGGTTTTCGACCTGAATGCTCAAAATTTTGTTTCTGCCCAATTGTATATTCCCCCACATCTTTCTCACTTCCACGAGATTTTTTAGTTCTTAGCACCTTTTTCTGTAATACAAACATTGTAGAAGAAATTATTCAATTGTATGATTTTTTTTATTTTAATTTTACCTTTTGCCGGGCGGGGATTCGAATAGCGGACCACACAGTTTGTAAGGATCAAAGAAGTAGCTGATCAATTGCCCAAGGAAAAATAAAATGTTAATTTTGTAATAACAAGCAACAACCACCAACTTAATTCAATATCGCTCCCTGTTAAATAGCGCTCCAAGCTACTAAACACATATATGTTTATAGGCTATTTCTAAATTAATACATGTTTGCATCCAAGCATATTATATTTAAAAACATTTTATGTCCCAAACATAATATGTTCTAACATATTAACATATATGTCCCAAACATGTTATGCTAGTTTATGAACATTATATGCTTGCACTCAAAAATATTGTGTTTAAAAATTTGTGTTCCAAACATATAATGTTTATAGCCAAACATATGAAAAACAGTCTTTTTCATCCGTGTATATGTTATGTTAAGTTAGGTTTTGGTGGCAGCCCGATGCATCAGGCTCACTTAGACTATTCAGTCCATTGTGATACCACATTGGTGATCCTATGGTGGAGAGTATAACAGATTGCAATGTCCGTATATCTGGTCATGTAAAAATTTCTTATTTAAATCTGCCCAACACTTGGTGTATTTATTTATTAATCGATTTTCATTCAATTGTGCAAACTTACCACAACTTCAAAAAGTTAGCAAGATTTTTCCAGATTTAGATCTCATTTATATGTTATGTATCACCGGATTCTTCATAAAATGGCTATATTCACATTTATTATCACATTTTGATTTTGCTTTCAATCCGTTCAACCTAATACGAGTAGGTTCAGGTAAAAAAAAAAAATAATTTCGCGGAACATAGTTAGCGTTTGCGATGGCTCAACAATGCAAGACATGGCATCCTTTAATCATAATGAAATATATTTCTAAGACAATATTTTTAAAAATATGGCCTTTTTAGTGATATTTTGGCTAATAAGAACTTTTTCAATTTATGTTAGCACTACTTTGATTTTACTTTCGACTTGAGGTCATGAACTAATGAAAAATGTTGATGTAATTGTTTTTACTTTATTCTTGAAATATTGTTATTCTCGGATATTTCAATACAACTTCGGTGATCATCTTCAGCAAGACATTATACGAGTATATAAATTGTGATAATTTAAACATTTAACAAAATTAACTTTCACAATGTTTGACAACAAAAAACATAGACTTTTTAAGCTTCCCGGAGAAGCGAATTTCATCCGGTGCGATTGTCTGTATATTCTCTCCAATGGTCATGTAATAATTGGTCTATATCGGTCCATAATCTATTGTACCGCTCTATATGAGCGGTACAAAAGATTATGTCAAAACGGTTCCCGTATTTGACTTCTCTTGGAGGAGCAAATTGCATCCGATCCGATTGAAATTCGGTATGCAATGTTAGTATATGCTTTCTTACAACCATACAAGAATTAGTCTATTATTATACATAGCCCCCATAGAAACCGATCACCATATTTGACCTCTCCTCCGAAAGTTAAATCTGGAGATCGATTTATATGATAGCTTATATAACCATTAACCCTTTGACTACCGATGCCCACTTAGGAGGACATTCGAAAACGACACCAAACTCTAACTCCCCAATTAGTTTCGATTTATTTCTCGACATTTTTTTTTTAAAGTAAAGGCTTTAATCTTAATAAGCTAAGTTGTATGTCACTAGTAAATTGAGATTCATGCAAAAACTATAGCTGATATTTTTTGGATTCTTTTTTCTAGTTTTTCATACACTTCGATAGATATCATAGGCCAAATAGCGTTTATTTTCCTAATTGGTCTCAATTCAAAACTCAAATTTTCAGAAAAACACATATACCTCTTGAACTAAATGAGATATGTCCTAAAAATTACAATTGTTTTTCTACATGATGTTGGTACAAGTTAAACAAACGGAGAAAATTTTAAGTTTTTAACATTTGGTTTATATCGGCGGCAGTGAAAGGGTTATATTAATATCACGTACCAAATTTCAACCGGATGGGATAAAATTTGCTCTTCAAAGAGTCTGTAGAACATATAATATTTTATGGAATCTGAGACCAATATTTCGATACAAACGGAATGACAAAGTTAGTATATCCCCATCCAATGGTGGACGGTAATAAAATTTAATTAAAAACTATTTACTATTTTGCTTACATTTCTTTTTTTAATATGGAATATAAACCTAACCACACTAGTTGTTTATCCCACACACAAATAAATTAAACAAAACGTTCTTTTACCAGGAAAATTACTTCGATAAACTTTAATAAATTAGTTTTGAATTTGGGCCCTAGTGTATAATAGGATATTTTAATTATTATACCCTCCTCCATAGGATGGGGGTATTAACTTTGTCATTCCGTTTGTAACACATCGAAATATTGCTCTAAGACCCCATAAAGTATATATATTCTGGGTCGTGGTGAAATTCTGAGTCGATCTGAGGATGTCCGTCCGTCCGTCCGTCTGTTGAAATCACGCTTACTTCCGAACAAAACAAGCTATCGACTTGAAACTTGGCACAAGTAGTTGTTATTGATGTAGATCGGATGGTATTGCAAATGGGCCATATCGGTCCACTTTTACGTATAGCCCCCATATAAACGGACCCCCAAATTTGGCTTGCGGGAACTCTATGAGAAGCAAATTTCATCCGATCCTGCTGAAATTTGGTACATGGTGTCAGCATATGATCTCTAACAACCATGCAAAAATTGGTCACATCGGTCCATAATTATATATAGCCCCCATATAAACCGATCCCCCGATTTGGCTTGAGGATCCTCTAAGAGAAGCAAATTTCATCCGATCCTGCTGAAATTTGGTACATGGTGTAAGTATATGGTCTTTAACTACTATGCAAAAATTGGTCCACATCGGTCCATAATTATATATAGCCCCCATATAAACCGATCCCCCGATTTGGCTTGAGGAGCCTCTAAGAGAAGCAAATTTCATCCAATACGGCTGAAATTTGGTACATGGTGTAAGTATATGGTCTTTAACTACTATGCAAAATTGGTCCACATCGGTCCATAATTATATATTTGGCCCCTATATAAACCGATCCCCCGATTTGGCTTGAGGAGCCTCTAAGAGAAGCAAATTTCATCCAATACGGCTGAAATTTGGTATATGGTGCAAGTATATGGTCTCTAATGACCATGCAAAAAATGGTCCACATCGGTCCATAATTATATATAGGCCCCATATAAACCGATCACCAGATTTGACCTCCGGAGCCTCTTGGAAGACCAAAATTCATCTGATTCAGTTGAAAACTGGTACGTGGTGTTAATATATGGCCTCAAACACCCATGCAAAAATTGGTCGAAATCGGTCCATAATTATATATAGCCCCTATATAAACCGATCCCCACATTTGACCTCCGGAGCCCCTTAGAAGAGCAAAATTCATCCGATTCGGTTGAAATTTGGTACGTGATGTTGGTATATGGTATCCAACAACCATGCAGGAATTGGTTCATATCAGTCCATATTTATATAGAGCCCCCATATAAACCGATCCCCAGATTTGACCTCCGGTGCCTTTTGGAGAAGCAAAATTCATCCGATCTGCTTGAAATTTGGTACGTTGTGGTAGTATATGCACAGAAAAAAATATCACCAAGATATTTCCAATTAAAAAGTTAATTGAAGTTGAAAATTTTTTCAATTAATAAATTAATTGATACAATTAACTTTTTAATCATGATAGAAACATTAAGTTAATTAAGTCAATGATTGAAATTTTTAAAATGTTTAATTAAAAAATTAATTGATACAATTAACTTTTTAATCAAATTCGGAAGACTAATTCAGTTAAAAAAGTGCTGATTTTTTTTTTACTTTTTTAATTAAAAATGTATTTCAAACAATCATTTGTTAATCCAAATAAAAACTCTAAGCCAATCTAACTAAGTGATTAAAAATAGTTACCTTTTTAAAAATAGTTACCTTAATAAATTAATTGCGTTTTGCAATCAACATCAATTAAATTTTTAATTGAATCAATTAAAAAATTAATTGAATTTTGCTGAAAAAATCAATTAATTTTTAATCAAGAATTTTTTCTATGCCCAATTAAAACTTTGATTGATACTATCATTTTCGTGATTGAAGACATTTCAATTAAAAAATTAATTGGATCAATTAATTTGGTGATAGAATCAGAGAAAAAATTTTTTGTGTGTGATATTTAACAACCATGCCAAAAGTTGTCCATATAAGTCCATAATCATATATAGCCCCCATCGATCGATCCCCAATCAGACAAAAATTGGTCCATATAAAGTTCATAATTGTATATAGACCCCATATAAGCGACCCCCATATTTCAATTCTGGCTCTCTACCACGTATAGACTAACTCACAATTTAGAAAACGATGTTAAGAAGTTTTAAGGCACTACAACCCAAGTAATTCGATTGTGGATGACAGTCTTTCGTAGAAGTTTCTACGCAATCCATAGTGGAGGGTACATAAGATTCGGCCTGGCCGAACTTACGGCCGTATATACTTGTTATTATTACTTTTTTTCAAAAAGAATGTTTTATTATTTTATTATTTTTATCACATAGATTAGGTTAGATTTTATTTACTTTTACTTTGGCATGATTAACTATTTCATCCTTTTTCGTATTTTAGAAATTTTGCAAGATCTGGAAACAGTTATTATGGGATATGGACAATATAACACTTTTGTGGAGCTTGTTAGTGTAAGAGATTCTATAAATAAATAAGAAAACATTTACTATTTTAATTATTTATAATACTCTCAAAAAAATAATAATAGGCCCTAGAATATAATTTACAAAATGCCGAAAAAAATATAGCTCTCTTAACTATGCGAACATATGAACAACTTGTCAAGGCTAATGACATAACATCTCCTGACTTTCGATCAGCTCATATACTTGGATGGTGTGCGGAGATTTTGAATGCTTGTATTCTAATAACGGATGATGTTATAGATGAAGGACAATTACGTCGTTCATTACCATGTTGGTATAAATTGGAAAATATTGGTCTTAATGCATTAACGCATGCTTTCGCATTGATACAAAGCATTTTTATTATACTGCAAAAGAATTTCAAACATTTGGAATGTTACACTCCACTAATGGAGTTATTTCATGAGGTTTGCTTTAGAACTGGATGTGGAAAAAATATGGATGTGACTTGCTCCAAGAAGAGATTGGATGAATTCAATATGGAAGACTATAAAATTATGGCAGTGAATAAGGGAACTTATTACAATTTCTATTTGCCTTTTGCTCTCGCAATGTATTTGGCGGGGTGAGTATAGAGAATGAAGTACACATGAATGAAGTACACAGAAAAAAATTATTTCGGCCTCAATGACGATATTTATTGATCCTATTAATTTTTTATAGCTTCAATCACGAAATGATAGTATGAATCACAAAAATAATTAGAAATAAAAAATATATTTGATTAAAAAACAAGTATATACAGCAGTAAGTTTGTCACTAAAATGTTATTTTCTCGTCAAATATAACCTGTTTGCCGAAATCAGATACATGATTTCCGAGAAGATAATATAGTTGCGAAAACCATGTTACATGGTCACCACCCAAAAATAACATTTTGCTCTTAAAACGTGTTTGAGGTGATCATATTCCTTCTCTGGGTGTACCCTCAAGGAGTGAAATTGGTCTATATGGAGGCCTTACCAAATGGACCGATAAAAACTAAATCCGATACACGTTTCTGTGAGTCTAAAATATCAGTATATTTACAATATCAGGCAAATCGGATAAAAAGTATGGTTTCTAAGAGTTAAATTGGGAGATCGGTCTATATGGGGGCTATACTAAAATATGGACCGATACTCACCATTTGCGGCACACCTTTTTATGGTCCTAAAATACCCCTAGATTTCTAATTTCAGGCGAATTGGACAAAAAAAAGGTTTCTATAAGAGCAAGACCCGAAATCGGGAGGTTGGTTTATATGGGGGCTATACTAAAATACTCACCGATACTCACCATTTTCGGCACACCTCTATACGGTCCTAAAATACCCCTAGATTTCTAATTTCAGGCAAATTGGATAAAAACTACGGATTCTATAAGCCCACGTAGTAATATCAGGAGATCGGTGTATAAGGGGGTTATATCAAAACATGGACCGATACTCACCATTTTTGACGCACCTCTTTATGGTCCAAAAATATCTACAGGTTTTCAATTTCAAGCGAATTTGATAAAACCTACGGTTTCTATAAGCCCAAGATCCCAAATCGGGAGGTCGGTTTATATGGGGTCTATGCCAAAACATGGACCGATACTCACCATTTTTGGTACACCTCTTTATGGTCCTAAAATTCCGCTAGATTTTCAATTTCAGGCGAATTGGATGAAAACTACGGTTTCCATAAGCCCAAGACCCCAAATCGGGAAGTCGGTTTATATGAAGTCTATACCAAAACATGGACCGATACTCACCATTTTGTGCACACCTATTTACGATCCTAAAATACCTGTAGATTTCCAATTTCAGACAAATTGAATAAAAACTATGGATTCTATAAGCCCAAGAAGTAAAATCGGGAGATCGGTCTATATGGGGGCTATACCAAAACATGGACCGATACTCACCATTTTTGGCACACCTCTTTATGGTCCTAAAATACCCCTAGATTTTCAATTTCAGGCGAATTGGATAAAAACTACGGTTTCTATATGCCCAAGACTCCAAATCGGGAGTTCGGTTTATATGGGGACTATATCAAAACTTGGACTGATACTCACCATTTTGTGCACATCTATTTACGATCCTAAAATACCTGTACATTTTCAACTTCAGACAAATTGAATAAAAACTACGGATTCTATAAGCCCAAAATTAAATCGGGAGATCGGTCTATATGGGGGCTATACCAAAACATGGACCGATACTCACCATTTTTGGCACGCCTCTTTATGGTCCTAAAATACCCCTAGATTTTAAATTTCAGGCGAATTGGATAAAAACTACGGTTTCTATATGCCCAAGACTCCAAATCGGGAGTTCGGTTTATATGGGGACTATATCAAAACTTGGACAGATATAGCCCATCTTCGAACTTGACCGACTGCAAACAAAACACGAATCTGTGCCAAATTTCAGGACGATAGCGCCATTATTGAAGGTCGTAGCGTGATTACAACAGACAGACGGACATGTGGATATAATTAATTAATTTCCTCCAGCACTTTCAATTAATTTTTTAATTGTTTCAATTCAAAAATTAATTTATTTTTGTCGAAAGAATTTATTAATTTTTAAAAAAAGCAATCAATTATTTATTGTGTTTATATATAAATAATTATTTTTAAATATTTTCTTGTAATTTTATAATAATTTATACTTTCTTCCTCATTTTCAATCATTTCCTTAATTGACTTTATTTAATATTTAATTTTTAATTTTTTTTTTTAAATTTTTCATTGATTACGTTTTCGATTTCAATCAACTTTTTAATTGGAAATATTTTTTTCTATGTAATGAATGAATTTAATATAATTTCATATTAAAATAATGAGTGTAAATATTTCTGAAATAAAGAATTTTATTTAAACTGAAAAAGATCGAATAAGAAACAAAATAAATCAAGTTTTTTTTTGAAATATATATTTTAATATTAGATATTTTAAAATATTTGTTTTTTTTTTAATTATTCAGTTTACCAGATGCCAAACTCTTAAGGGAGTCCTTGGAAATTTTATCGGCTATAGGCCTTTATTTTCAAATACAAAATGATTATCTGGATTGTTTTGGAAATATCGAAAATTCTGGAAAAATTGGAACCGATATTGAAGATAAGAAATATTCATGGCTGGCCATAACATGTATGGAGAGGGCCAATGCGGAACAAAAAGACATTATGATGAAATGTTATGGTTCTAAAGGTAATTACATATACAGAACAAGAAAAAATATTTGTTGTCTTCAATCACGAAATTAATTGATCAAATTAATTTTTAATTGAAATGTCTTCAATCACAGATATTATAGTATCAATCATCAAAGTCAATTAAAAAATATTAATTGATCCGCTTAATTTTTGTTGAACCAATTAAATTTTTAATTGAATATTTTATAAAATTCAATTAAAATTTTAATTAGAAAAATTTTGGTGATATTTTATTTTGTGTGCAATTCATTTTTTGTGTATTGTTTCATAAATATTTCTTTTCTTCTAGATCCCCAAAAAGTCCAGAAAGTCAAGGACATATATAATTCCCTGGATTTACCCACAATTTATAGGAAATATGAACGGGAATCATATAAACAAATTCAAGAGCTTATAAAACAGACAGATAATGGAATTCCACATGAAATATTTTTTGATCTTTTAGAAACGATTTATAAACGTTAATTAAAAAAAATATTGAAAATTGTAGACTTTGTTGTAATCAATAAAATCAAATATATATATATATATACACGGTGGCTGGTATGTAATACAACAAATTAAAGCGATTTGTTATTTTTAATCATTATAACAAGTTTTGACTCTAATATTAACTAAAATTTAGCTATAATTATAATCGTAAAATTCATAAGAAAGTATAAACTTTTAAATAATTACAAGAAAATTATTTCATCTAAAGGTAAAATAATTATAATTAAAAACAAGTATATACGGCCGTAGGTTCGGCCAGGTCGAATCCTATGTACCCTCCACCATGGACTGCGTTGAAACTTCTACTAAAGACTGTCATCCACAATCGAATTACTTGGGTTGCGGTAACACTTGCCGATGGCAAGGTATCTTAAAACTTCTTTACACCATCTTCTAAATTGTAAGTTAGTCCATACGGGGTATATTAAACGAAAAAAGGCCGATTAAATACGTATATAATTCAGTTTGACTAAATTTTCTATAGAAATACAATTTTGACAAAATTTTCTATAGAAATACAATTTTGGTAGATTATTTTTGGCGATATGGACCAATTGTTGTGTGATTGGCGATCGGCTATATATAATTATAGACCGATATGGACCAAGTTTTGCATGGCTGCTAGCGGCCATATACTAGCGCAATGTACCAAATTTCAACCGGATCGGATGAATTTTGCTGCTCTAAGAGGCTCCGGAGGTCACATTTGGGAATCGGCCCATATAATTATGGGCCGATATGAACCAATTTTTGCATGGTTGTTAGAGACCATATACTAACACCACGTACCAATTTTCAATCGGATCGGATGAGTTTTGCTCCTCTAAGAAGCTCCGGAGGTCAAATCTGGGAATCGGTTTATATGGCGGCTATATATAATTATGGACCGATTTCGACCAATTTTTGCATCGGTGTTTGAGGTCATATATTAACACCACGTATCAAATTTTAACTGAATCAGATGAATTTTGGTATTCCAAGAGGCCCCGGAGGTCAAATCTGGTGATAGGTTTATATGGTGACTATATATAATTAAGGACCGATGTGGACCAATTCTGGCACGGTTGTTAGAGACCATATACTAACACCATGTTCCAAATTTCAACCGGATCGGATGAAATTTGCTTCTATTAGAGGCTCCGCAAACCAAATCTGGTGATCGGTTTATATGGGGACTACATATAATTAAGGACCGATGTGGACCATTTTCTGCATGGTCATTAGAGACTATATACTTACACCATGTACCAAATTTCAGCCGGATCAGATGAGATTTACTTCTCTTAGAGGCTCCGCAAGACAAATCGGGGGATCGATTTATATGGGAGCTATATAATTATGGACCGATGTGGACCAATTTTTGCATAGATGTTAGAGACCATATTCTTACACCATGTACCAAATTTCAGCCGGATCGGATGAAATTTACTTCTCTTAGAGGCTCCGCAAGCCAAATCGGGGGATCGGTTTATATGGGGGCTATATATAATTATGGACCGATGTGGACCATTTTTTGCATGGTCATTAGAGACTATATACTTACGCCATGTACCAAATTTCAGCCGGATCGGATGAAATTTACTTCTCTTAGAGTCCCCGCAAGCCAAATTTGGGGGTCCGTTTATATGGGGGCTAGGGAGCCACCGTGGTGCAATGGTCAGCATGCCCGCCGTGCACAAACAAGGTCGTGGGTTCGATTCCTGCTTCGACCGAACACCAAAAAGCTTTTCACCGTTGGATTATCCCACCTCAGTAATGCTGGTGACATTTCTGAGGGTTTCAAAGCTTCTCTAAGTGGTTTCACTGCAATGTGAAACCTAACCTAACCTATGTACCAAATTTCAGCCGGATCGCATGAAATTTGCTTCTCTTAAAGTCCCCGCAAGCCAAATTTGGGGGTCCGTTTATATGGGGGCTATACGTAAAAGTTGACCGATATGGCCCATTTGCAATACCATCCGACCCACATCAATAACAACTACTTGTGCCAAGTTTCAAGTCGATAGCTTATTTCGTTCGGAAGTTAGCGTGATTTCAACAGACGGATTCTTAGAGCAATATTTCGATGTGTTACAAACGGAATGACAAAGTTAATATACCCCCATTCTATGGTGGAGAGTATAAATATCATATTAATCATCATATTAATTTTTACGGTATCTTGACTTCATTCATGTTTATAAATGTATAAAATTGGATAAAAAAATCATATTAATCCATGATTCTCATGTTTATTATACGATATAAAGTGCACAACTGTAGAGACCTCTAGTGGAGTATAGTCGAATGTGTCTGTAGAACTTAACAGGTTCTTGGATGTGCTACTTTGTATTTCTACCGTTCTTTAAATCTATTGGACGAAAGATGTCGCCTTAGTCAATATCGTAATATCTGTGATGCGCAACCTTTCGTCCCCAATATGTTATTTTACGAAATTTCCCCTTAATGCTAAGATCGCATTTTTATATAAAAACTGTAATAAACATGTACAATTTAGCTATGACCATAAATGTTTTGGTGCACTAGTGTAATTTTAATATGAAAACTTACAACCTCTTGCATTGTTCATTTCTTTTCCCACTGTTCAGAATATACCACCTGTACACCCACAAAAAAATCGCTTCTGTAATATATACCCCAAACACATTTTGCTTCAAGCATATATATTTTCAGGATTGGTCCATACAAAGTATTGTTTGTATTGTTCAAACATATTATGTTTCACCTTAGGGCATACACTGGTAGAAAAAAATTTAATGAATTTTTCTTTGTGTGGATATATTTTTAAGGCGCCAATTGTTTACTTCCATTATTTTACTTGCAGCATACTCTCTAGGTTACTCTTTCTAAACACATATATGTTTATAGGCTATTTCTAAATTAATATATGTTTGCATCTAACCATATTATATTTACAGACATTTTATGTCCCAAACATAATATGTTCTAAAATATTAACAAATATGTCGCAAACATGCTAGTTTATGAACATTATATGTTTGCACTTAAACATATTGTGTTAAAAAATTTGAGTTCCAAACATATAATTTTTACACCCAAATATATTAAAAACAGTCTTTTTCGTCCGTGTATTTAACTAATATAAATATATAAATAAAAAATAAATTTTATTAAATATTAAAATTCAATCTATACTGAACAGAAGACATTATTTTAATAAAGATGCGTAAACATTATGTACTAAAATATGTGCGATAAAGGTTCAAATGGACAATACTATAATTTAGTAAATTACTACGGAATAAAACTAGAAACAACAAATTTAGAATAAGAATAGTTCGTGTGATGTATATTTACATAAAAGGAGACATTTCTCTCAGTATGTATAGGTATGTACCAAAATGGTAAAAAATACTATCTAGAACAATCCTTTGAAAACTAAAACAAAGGATTTAAATCATTTTAATGAGTGATACTTTTGCTACTAAAATGTCGTAAATGAGTACACCCAGAGAAGGAATATGATCACCTCAAACATGTTTTAAGAGCAAAATGTTATTTTTGGGTGGTGACCATGTAACATGGTTTTCTCAACCATGTTATTTTCTCGTAAATCATGTATCTGATTTTGGCAAGCAGGTTATATTTGACGAGAAAATAACATTTTAGTGACAAACATGTTACATGGTCACCACCTAAAAATAACATTTTGCTCTTGAAACATGTTTGAGGTGATCATATTCCTTCTCTGCGTGTATTAACATAGAGATGTGGACGTGAGGAATTTCATACCCGCCCATGCACATTCACTAGGGAAGATTTCTACACCGGCACTTCCACGCATGATATGTGCGGTAGGAATCAAGCTCATTTCGTGTTTCAAAAAGATTTTCGAGATGCTCGAATATTGCAGGGGAGTGCAGGGGACACCCTTCTGACCCAAAATTCTGAATGCATAAATTCAATTCTAGTTCTAGCTTAAGCGTTAAGTGACAACGACAACTTAAATTTCCAAATACACACTCGACTATTAGTCGAGACTCGACTTCATGTACAGACAAACTTGACTAGGTTTCAAGTAAAAACGTCTTTAAAAAAGTTTTGAAACCCATATATTATATTTGAAAGCTTTTTTCTTTGTATCTTGATTACATAGATTAACAGATTCACGACGATCGGATACAAATTTTTGTGTCTACAGGTCCAAGAATTCAAAACGGGAGATCGGTTTATATGGGTGCAACACCAAAATATATACCGTGATCGGCTTATATGGGGTCTATATAAAAACATGAACCGATACACAACATATTCGACACGGCTCTTTGTGGACCTAAAGAATTTCTAGATTTCGAATTTCAAGCAAATCACATGAAAATTGTGGTATATATGTTAGGTGATCAAGATCCCAAATCGGGTAATTATTTTATACGGGAGCTATATCTAAGCCTGGACCGGTTTATACCATATTCGGCACATCTAGTTGTGGACCCAAAGTAAAAAAAGTCAAATCTGGAGAACGGTCTATATGAAGGCTATACAAAAACGTGGACCGCTACACATCATATTCGACACAACTCTTTGTGGACCTAAAATATGTCTAGATTTTGAATTTCAGGCAAATCAGATAAAAATTGCGGTGTTTAGAAGCCTAAGAAGTCAAATCTGGAGATCGGTCTATATGCGGGCTATACCAAAATCTGAACCGATATATGCCATATTCGGCACGCCACTTTATGGACCTATAATATTGCTAGGTTTCTATTTCAGGCAAATCGCATGGAAATTGCCGTGTATAAGTACTCAACGCCCCAAATCGGGGGATCGGTTTACATGGGAGCTATATCAAAACCTGGGAGCCACCGTGGTGCAATGGTTAGCATGCCCGCCTTGCATACACAAGGTCGTGGTTCGATTCCTGCTTCGACCGAGCATCAAAACATTTTTCAGCGGTGGATTATCCCACCACAGTAATGCTGGTGACATTTCTGAGTGTTTCAAAGCTTCTCTAAGTGGTTTCACTGCAATGTGGAACGCCGTTCGGACTCGGCTTTAAAAAGAAGGTCCCATGTCATTAGGCTTGCCATATGGCCGGGATTCGCCTGGATTGTCCCGGAATTTCGTCTCCAGCAAGTGTCTCGAATCTTTCACAAAATTTGCCAAAAATCCCGGAATTTCAATTACTCAAGGCATATGTTTTAATTTTTTCCATTTCTTAGAAAAGAAAACGATTTGAAATTAAATCGCTTTCAAAAATATTTTTGGATTTTCATACTTTTTTTACCCGCCACCATAGAAAGGTATAATAAGTTTGTCATTCCGTTTGTAACACATCGAAATATCGATTTCCGACTCAATAAAGTATATATATTCTTGATCAGGGAGAAATTCTAAGACGAAATAATAATTTCCGTCTGTCTGTTGTATTCACGCTACGGCTTTCAATATTGGCGGTATCGTCCTACAATTTGGCACAGATTCGTTTTTTGTTTGCATATATCGGTCCATCTTTCAGTATAGCCCCCTTATAAACCGATCCCCCGATTTGAAGTCTTGGGCTTCTAGAAACACAATTGTCTTTCCGATTTACCTGAAATTGGAAATCTAGAGGTATTTTAGAATCATAAAATGGAATGTATCGGTCTATGGTGTGCTATAGCCCAGATCTCCCGATCTGGGTTTAGGTTAGGTGGCAGCCCTATACATTCGGCTCACTTTGACTATTCAGTCCATTGTGATACCACATTGGTGAACTTCTCTCTTATCACTGAGTGCTGCCCGACTCCATGTTAAGCTCAATGACAAGGGACCTAATTTTTATAGCCGAGTCCGAACGGCGTTCCACATTGCAGTGAAACCACTTATAGAAGCTTTGAAACCCTCAGAAACGTCACCAGCATTACTGAGGTGGGATAATCCACCGCTGAAAAACTTTTTGGTGTTCGGTCGAAGCAGGAATCGAACCCACTACCTTGTGTATGCAAGGCGGGCATACTAACCATTGCACCACGGTGGCTCTAGAAACCGTAGTTTTTATCTAATTTGCTCGAAATTTGAATTCTAAAAGTTTTGGAGGACCATAAATAGGTGTTCCGAATAAATTGTGTATCGGTACAAATATTAATATATCCCCCTTTCAAATTCGCCCACCATTTGCTCTAGATTCTGTAGGTTTTTCAGAACCAAAATTAGATGTGCTTAATTTTGTGTATCGATGCATGTTTTTGGCATATCACCCATATAGATTGATTTTCCGATTTTACTCCTTGAGCTTATATAAACGGTAGTTTTTATCGGATTTGTTTGAAATTGTAACGGATTTAGTTTTTATTGCTCCATTTGGTAAGGCCTCCATATAGACCGATTTCACCGAAGGCGCACTGATCATGAAAATTGCTTGAAACTGAAAGTAAAATTTCCAGATTTTAACTTCTTCTAACCATTTGAATAATGGGGGTAAAAATCTATAGATTTTAAATTTCAAATCAAGGCGTTCTTTAATCATTTCTATATATTATCAAGGAACTCGCTACGACGAAGAGTTTTCAAAGGTAACTGTTATATTTGATTCATGGTGGATGGTATTTAAGATTCGGCCCGATCTCATCACTATGAGAAACAAATCAAATTACTGTCTTTCGAATCATCAGCTGTCACTCGAGCAGTAAATGTAAAAAATTAACGCAAATGTCTAATTTTATTTCAAATTCACGTTTTTCTGCTAAATACATTTTTACAAATTATAACTCAAGTCAATACTCCTTGCCAACATTTCAAATTTCGACTTTATCCCTATCACTACCATAGACTCTTTAGTGACACTATAACAATCCCCAATGCGAAATATACCATGGTGATATCCAAATTCCCAGTATCGAAAGGCACCACAAAAGAAGCAGTGATTGTCAGAGCTTAAGTTTGTTTGCTAAAACCGAAAGTAATATGCCAAAAAATATGAGTTTAAAAAAATCGCAATATTTACGTTTGATATAAAATCATGGTAGAAAGCAAAAACAATGGAAGATGAAGATGGGAAAATGGCAGCAGAGGGTATCAAACCATTGACGGTGTTCGATGCAAACGTGTCGTTTATGATTTTTTGTTCCACAAATTAAACTAAGAATAAAAAGAAATTTATATCAGGGAATGACGTAGAAAAATCGGTCAAATGTTTCTCATTATTATTTACACAAAATTTAACATCATTTGTGAGTTTTTAACAAAAAATATTGCAAATTAAAAATGAACGAACGTGTATGTATCGAACACCGTAAATGCAACTTTTGGTATGACGTCGCCCATTTTCCCGTCTTCATCTTCCATTGTTTTTGGTAGAAAGTTTCAGAGGTTCCAACATATTTAGGAATTTCAAAGTCTGCCGACAATAACGATACGCAAGGGCGTATATGCAAATTTACCAAGTGATAAAAAATGGCAACTATTTTCGAAAAAAGTAAAATGTGTGTACTTGTCCCGATAAATACCGGAATATACGGAGCAATGTCCCGGATTTCCGCAACCATCATCTGGCAACCCTACTTGTCATTGAGCTTAACATGGAATCGGGCTGCACTTAGTGATTAGAGAGAAGTTCACCACTGTGGTATCACAATGGACTGAATAGTCTAAGTGAGCCTGATACATCGGGCTGCCACCTAACCTATATCAAAACCTGGACCGATATAGCCCATTTTCGAACTTGGCCAGAACTTGGTGCAAACAAAAATCAAATCTGCATAATAATTTTTTTTTAACTGGATAAACTTTTTTTCGGTTCAATGAGTGACTCGACTTAGAGAAACATTAAAGCACTCCAAGTTACTGAGAAGGGACAAAAAGACAAGTAATATTTGGTGTTAGACCGAAGCTGCATTTATTGGAGGAGCGTATGATCTGCTTGATTAAACTCCACATACACCGAAAAAGTCTTTTCTTTACTGGGGAACGAAAATTATATGCTCAAATCACTATTGGCTATTATTTTTTATTTTTTTATTTTTACATTTTTGAATCAATTCTTATTCGTTGGTAAGAAATATTATCATTTCGAAGGTTTATTTCATACTAATATTGTCAATTTGCTTCAATACTCACAGACCCCACAATTCTACCGTAAAGCCAAAAAAGAAATCTGTGTGCAAAACATGAAGTCAACCAACGAATTGTTTCATATGACGTATAAATCGTATCTTATTTGCGTTCACATTATCATGAAGATTTTTTTTTTTTGAAAAATATAAAAACTACAACAACAATTACTCTATATACAATTCTAATCTGATAAAACGAAAATATTTACGTTGTGAAAGTCAAACAAAAACAAACTAGGTACATTCCAATATGGGGTACTGCATAGCATTTGCCGCCAATATCATACAATATTGCTGATAAATGGGATTTGTTTTTAGTCGATTTTTTTCAACATACTTTTTTTGAATGGCGAAATTTGAGTAAGTGTAAAAAGTGTAGCATGCAAAAAACAAATAAGTTAGCAAAAAAGAAAAACAAGCACAATACGACGGAAAATTCGGAAGGGACCAACCTTAGTTACTTACTGTCCACACTGAAAAAAATTAAATTTTGCCTAATATGGAAGATAAAGCAAATTAAATTTTAGGATACACATTTTTCACAGTATTAAGAACAAGTTTCTTTACAATAAAGAAATTTTTTAAAATATTTACGTGATATTAAAGATTACGCAACCTAAATTTTAGGATGTCCAATTTACAAAATATTAAGGACACATTTCTTTAAAATAATGAAATTTTAATTAAAATAAAGCACACAAATTTTGGAAATTTGCGTTCCTCCGTTAAAACCGAACTAAGGCAAATTTTTAGAAAATTGGTAACACTGCGTGCGTCTCGCTGTACCTCTCTGAAAATGAATACTGAAAATGCAATTTCTTTGTTACACTATAAATAAAAGCGTGTTTCAATGATGTTTACAAAAAATTTATGTAAGGCACACTCATTTGTGGGCCAAAATTATATTTAGATAAAAAAAACACAGGTTAAAAACTTGCGCCGATAGCCACCATATTCGGCACACCTAGTAGCGGACCTAAAATACTTCCAGATATCTAATTTCTCGCAAATCGGGTAAAAATTGCATTGTCTGTAAGCTCAAGAAGTCAAATCGGGAGATCGGTCTATATGGGGGATATATCAAAACATGGAGCTAT
This sequence comes from Haematobia irritans, assembly GCF_050003625.1. Taxonomy (NCBI): domain Eukaryota; kingdom Metazoa; phylum Arthropoda; class Insecta; order Diptera; family Muscidae; genus Haematobia; species Haematobia irritans. The sequence continues at coordinate 235,388,263 of NC_134397.1, forward strand.
ATATACCATATTACGCACATCTATTACGGAACTAAATACTTCTAACAGGTTGGCTGATAAGTCCCCGGTCTAACAAAGAAAAACATATTTTTTTGTCAAAATTCGTTTTTATTATTCAACATAGTTCCCTTCAAGAGCGATACAACGATTATAACGACCTTCCAATTTCTTGATACCATTTTGGTAGTACTCCTTCGGTTTTGCCTCAAAATAGGCCTCAGTTTCGGCGATCACCCCTTCATTGCAGTCAAATTTTTCCCTACGAGCATCCTTTTAAGGTCTGAGAACAAGAAAAAGTCGCTGGGGGCCAGATCTGGAGATTACGGTGGGTGGGGAAGCAATTCGAAGCCCAATTCATGAGTTTTTGCCATCGTTCTCAATGACTTGTGGCACGGTGCGTTGTCTTGGTGGAACAACACTTTTTATACCCTCCACCATAGGATGGGGGGTATATTAACTTTGTAACACATCGAAATATTGCTCTAAGACCCCATAAAGTATATATATTCTGGGTCGTGGTGAAATTCTGAGTCGATCTGAGCATGTCCGTCCGTCCGTCTGTTGAAATCACGCTAACTTCCGAACGAAACAAGCTATCGACTTGAAACTTGGTACAAGTAGTTGTTATTGATGTAGGTCGGATGGTATTGCAAATGGGCCATATCGGTCAACTTTTACGTATAGCCCCCATATAAACGGACCCCCAAATTTGGCTTGCGAGGCCTCTAAGAGAAGCAAATTTCATCCGATCCGGCTGAAATTTGGTACATGGTGTTAGTATATGGTCTCTAACAACCATGCAAAAATTCATATCGGTCCATAATTATATATAGCCCCCATATAAACTGATCCCCCGATTTGGCTTGAAGAGCCTCTAAGAGAAACAATTTTCATCCGATTCGGCTGTAATTTGGTACATGGTGTAAGTATATGGTCTGCAACAACTATGCAAAAATTGGTCCACATCGGTTCATAATTATATATAGCCCCCATATAAACCGATCTCCCGATTTGGCTTGCGGAGACTCTAAGAGAAGCAAATTTCATCCGATCCTGCTGAAAATTAGTACATGGTGTTAGTATATGGTCTCTAACAACCATGGAAAAATTGGTCCATATCGGTCCATAATTATATATAGCCCCAAATAAACCGATCACCAAATTTGACCTCCGGAGCCTCTTGGAAGACCAAAATTCTTCTGATTCAGTTGAAATTTGGTACGTGATGTTAATATATGGCCTCAAACATCCATGCAAAAATTGGTCGATATCGGCCCATAATTATATATAGGCCCCATATAAACCGATCCCCAGATTTGACTTGGAAGAGCAAAATTCTTTACATTCGGTTGAAATTTGGTACGTGGTGTTAGTATAGGGTATCCAACAACCATGCAGGAATTGGTTCCTATCAGTCCATAATTATATATAGCTCCCATATAAACCGATCCCCAGATTTGACCTCCGGTGCCTTTTCAAGAAGCAACATTCATTCGATTTGGTTGAAACAACCATGTGAGTTGAAATTTGTGGATGACAGTCTTTCGTAGAAGTTTCTACGCAATCCATGGTGGAGGGTACATAAGATTCGGCCTGGCCGAACTTACGGCCGTATATACTTGTTTCTTCTTCATGTGGGGCCGTTTTGCCGCGATTTCGACCTTCAAACGCTCCAATAACGCCTGGTGAACCCACCAGGAAGAAAAAATTTTGGTTGATTTTAGAAAATTTAGAATATTTTTAGAAAATTTTAACTAGACAGTATTACAAACGCTGACATGTCGCCGATATCACAAATTTAAGTAAATATTTTTAGACAAATGCAAGAAAATCTATTAGGCACCATTAATTTTTTCACTTGTCAAAGAAAAAATTTTCCCGTTTTTTAGTTCATTTAACTAACGTACGCAAAAAATTATTAGAGTAAATGAAACATTCTCAAAACATAATAATTCCATGAACTTAAATAAAGTTAAATTGGCTTTACTTTTTTTGAGTGTGGTTTTTCCCTTCTCAAGATAAACGATAAAAATTATTCCATGCGCATCCTAAAAAACAGAGGCCATTACTTTGCCAGCGGACTTTTGAGTCTTTCCACGCTTCGGAGACGGTTCACCGGTCGCTGTCCACTCAGCCGACTGTCGATTGGACTCAGGAGAGTAGTGATGGAGCCATGTTTCATCCATTGTCACATATCGACGGAAAAACTCGGGTGTATTACGAGTTAGCACCTGCAATCGCTCAGAATTATCAACACGTTGTTGTTTTTGGTCAAATGTGAGCTCGCGCGGCACCCATTTTGAACAGAGCTTCCGCATATCCAAATATTGATGAATGATATGACCGACACGTTCCTTTGATATCTTTAAGGCCTCTGCTATTTCGATCAACTTCATTTTACGGTCATTCAAATTCATTTTGTATATTTTTTTGATATTTTCGTCGTTAACCACCTCTTTCTGGCGTCCACTGCGTTCACCGTCCTCCGTGCTCATTTCACCACGCTTGAATTTTGCATACCAATCAATTATTGTTGATTTCCCTGGGGCAGAGTCCGGAAACTCATTATCAAGCCAAGTTTTTGTTTCCACCGTATTTTTTCCCTTCAGAAAACAATATTTGATCAAAACACGAAATTCCTTTTTTCCATTTTTTTTCACAATAACAAAAGTTGCTTCACAAAAGACGCTCTATCTCACAAACTAATTGACTTATATTACAGACGTCAAATTTCGACACGAATCAATTAAAGGTTGGTACTATATAAAAATAATATGCATTTAATACTAACGACACCATCTATGTGTCAGACCGGGGACTTATCAACCAACCTGTTAGATTTCTAATTTCGGACAAATCGGACAAAAATTGCGGTGTCTATAAGTCCGGGAAAAAATCGGTAAATCGGTTTATGGACCGATATAGCCCATCTTTGAACTTGACCTACGTCCAGATAAAAGACGAATTTGTGTCAAATATCTGGACGGTAGCACCGTTTTTGAAAGTTGTAGCGTGATTACAATAGACCGATATACGGACATGGAGAAATCGTCTTAGAATTTCTCCTTGATCAAGAATATATGCCCTCAGAAAGAAGTGAACGAAATTTTGTATAGCCGCTTTAACATTATTTTATATAGTCGGAAATTTATCTATATTCTATGTGTTGGAATGAAAAACTTTTTAAAATCCCATTACCTTTCTATGGTGGTGGGTTAAAAAAGTAGAACCTCTTTAGTATTTGATCGGCTTATATGGCTGATATATATTATGGCTGTTAGAATACATATACTGACATCACGTCCTCCGACAAAAAACAAAAAAGACTCCAATCGAACATGCATCTAATTTCTCCAATGTTAGTAAATCGTTACGGTTTCGAAAAGGCCTCAAATCTATTATTGAGGTTACATGCAACAGGTAGCCCATATCAATCACATGTATATCTAAACATGATGAATTATTCGGCAATCTGATAACTGTAATTAAGCGACATTTACAAATGAGGTCTCCAATGATACAGGATACAATAGAAAAGAGAATATAAAAATATTTTGAAATTAGGTTTGACAGACATACAAAATCATGTTAGGTTCTAACGGATGCAACACTGTAGAAAGTTTTCATCAGTAATTATATTTCTCTTTTGTTGCTAGTTTTTCAGTGACTGTAATCTAAAACTTTTGAATGGTATAATTACTTGCATATATGTAGGTATGAATATATATAAGTAACAAGAGATTGAGGTATATTTGTACAAACAATTGTAGTTGTAAGTTTGTTAACCTGTATACGAGTATAGTGCACACTACACCTTCGTAACCTTACTTCAGCTAGCTTTTGCCCACAACACAGCAACTCATTCATCAATTGCACAATGGGAATAAAAATTGATAAAGAGAGGAATTTTTAAATCAATTATTATGTATACACCTGGAAGTCCATGGTATTATTGAGATTTGGGACACATATGTTAATATGTTAAAATTTATTTTGTTGGCACATCAATGTTTCGTAAATATAATATATGTGGACGTAAACATACAAAAATTTTAAATTGCGAGTAAAAATACATATATTAAAAATATATTATTATTCAAGGAGCGAGAGCGCCAAATTTGTTTGACCTTAGTCAAGTAGAATAACATAAGTCGGTATGTCCTTGTATTTGGACATACCGACTTCATTGAAAATTATACCCGGTTATACGGCGGTTCACTGTTGTCGTCATGGCGGTTTTGGGGGAACCTCTTTATACATCAATGATAAATTTAAATTTTCAGTTGAATTTTGTATGAGTTCTAACTTTTTGGATGTAGTGGGAATCTCTTTTTTGGGAACATTTGGATAGGATCAAGGCCATTGAAAATTATTTCATACTACACAGACAAAAAAGTATCTCGTAAATTTAAGAAGATTTTTACAATAATTTATTACAACAATTTTCCAGAATTTTAGTTCATTTTTCGTATCTTCAACGAAAATTAACTACTCGGAAGGAAATTTTACAAATTCTAAGTAGCAATCGTTTAGTTCATGGCCTACAAAATACGATGGAAATTTCTTTAAAAAAAATTCTTAACTGGTAGTTAAAAAATCGTTTGTCATGCTATAAAACTACTTTTGAAATGTAAAGTACTTTCTAAATAATAAGTGCAATTTACTATAAGATTTTTTTGTATGAGAAAATATTTTTTTTTACGACAAATGAACTTGAAAGTGGATAGCAATTTCTTACAGACAATTCCTATAGTTAATAATTGTTGGTAAAAAATTACCCAATGAAATATTTTTAGTTCACATGTAATTAAATTTATAGACATTTTCGTCAAAAATGGTTGATAACATTTCTTGAAAATTTTGCAAATTTTAAGTTAAACGTTTCATCGTTCATAAACTGGTGTGCCTTTACGAATATTATTCTTAGAGTAAATTTTCAGCAGATGCGATGAACTAATGAATAGTACAGAGATTTTTATCGGCATAGTGGAATGTGATTAATGTAAAGATGATGTTACTTGAGTTTTGTTGTGTACACATGAGCGTGGGGTTGTTTTTATTTTTGTTCATTTAGTGGTTTGTGTGTGTGTGTGTTTGTTATTCGCGGATGGTTTATTTGGCTGGATGAGGTGTTGTTTTCAATAAAGGCACATGTGTTTTTGTTGCTGTAGGAATGTTTTGGCTTTTCTTGGTTTTGTTTGGCATGCTTCAGTTGTATAGTTGGCGTGTGCGTGGGCTGTTGCATCTTTTAAGTAGGTATGCAACAAGGGAGTATAAAGGCATGGAATATTTTGGATTTTCGAGACATATATTGGTGTTTGTTTATTAAACTTTTTAAATAAAAGTTATTAATATTTTATCGGTAGTTTAGAAAAAAGTTATTACGAATATTTAGGAAAATATGTTGAAATTGAAAGTGTATTGAAATTTTTATTATTCTATGTAAAAAATTAATATTCAATTCCAGATGAATTTGGAAAATTTTTGTTATATCTCAGCGGATAGTTTATTCATAAATTGGTAAGTATTTTTTTAACATGACTTTCTTTTAAAAAGAATATTTTTTATGTATATTATTATTTGTTAATTAATTTTTTTGGAAACCAGTTTACTATAAGATTTTTTTGTATGAGAAAATATTTTTTTACGAAAAATGAACTTGAAAGTGGATAGCAATTTCTTACTGACAATTCCTATAGTTAATAATTGTTGGTAAAAAATTACCCAATGAAATATTTTTAGTTCACATGTAATTAAATTTATAGACATTTTCGCCAAAAATGGTTGATAACATTTCTTGAAAATTTTGCAAATTTTAAGTTAAACGTTTCATCGTTCATAAACTGGTGTGCCTTTACGAATATTATTCTTAGAGTAAATTTTCAGCAGATGCGATGAACTAATGAATAGTACAGAGATTTTTATCGGCATAGTGGAATGTGATTAATGTAAAGATGATGTTACTTGAGTTTTGTTGTGTACACATGAGCGTGGGGTTGTTTTTATTTTTGTTCATTTAGTGGTTTGTGTGTGTGTGTGTTTGTTATTCGCGGATGGTTTATTTGGCTGGATGAGGTGTTGTTTTCAATAAAGGCACATGTGTTTTTGTTGTTGTAGGAATGTTTTGGCTTTGCTTGGTTTTGTTTGGCATGCTTCAGTTGTATAGTTGGCGTTGGCGTGGGCTGTTGCATCTTTTAAGTAGGTATGCAACAAGGGAGTATAAAGGCATGGAATATTTTGGATTTTCGAGACATATATTGGTGTTTGTTTATTAAACCTTTTAAATAAAAGTTATTAATATTTTATCGGTAGTTTAGAAAAAAGTTATTACGAATATTTAGAAAAATATGTTGAAATTGAAAGTGTATTGAAATTTTTATTATTCTATGTAAAAAATTAATATTCAATTCCAGATGAATTTGGAAAATTTTTGTTATATCTCAGCGGATAGTTTATTCATAAATTGGTAAGTATTTTTTTAACATGACTTTCTTTTAAAAAGAATATTTTTTATGTATATTATTATTTGTTAATTAATTTTTTTGGAAACCAGTTTAATGTTTTTCTTTGTTGTAAAAACAATACTTAATTTCAGAGCAACTCCAGATGGATTCGGACAAATTTAAAAAATAGAGAATTGGTAAGTTTTCTTTTAAAAATTGGCTTTATTTCAACTAGAATATTTACGTTTTTGTGACCTTTTTATCATCAAAATTACAGGTTTTTAATGCCTTATTTTAGTATTTTTTTAATAATTGTTTTTGGAAACCAATATAATGTTTTTAATGTAAAAACAAATATTTAATTTCAGAATAACCCCTTAAAAATTTGGACAAATTTTTAGTACTCCTTTGCCTGTAATTTAATAGTGAAATGGTAAGGATTTTTTAACTTTCTTTTAGCCCTGGACAGTCATCCTTATTTTTTGTACTTAACGTCATCCTTCGTCATTTTGACTACGGCTCATTTCAAGACGCTCATCGTGAGCGAAAAAGTGAACCAAACTTGAGTTTATTTTCTTATTCAATTTGGTTTTAAGTAGTATAAAACAAAAATTAATAAAACGGTCGAATTAGTATAACTTAAATTTACCATTTCCCAATAGACTAAAATGCATTTTAAATCGAAAATGAAATTAAGTGTCGTCATTTTGACGAATGATGACTGTCTAGGGTTATCAAGAATATTTGGTTTTTTATGCATATTATTATTTTTTTCATTAGATTTTTTGAAAACCTATTTAATAATTTTATTTAATATTTAATTTCAGAGTAACCCAAATAAATTTGGACAACTTTTTATATTTCCCCTCAGCGTAAATTTAATAGAGAATTGGTAAGTTTTATATTAAAACTTTGGCTTTCTTTCAACTAGAATATTTATTTTATTATATCCTTCATATCGATAACAACACAGTTTTATGAGTTTATTTAGAATACTTCATTATTTCTCTAATTGTTTCAGGTACAAACTTTATGAGATACGTTTTCCAAAGAAAAGTTGAATTCCTTACACCATTTGATAAAATGGCCCCAAATATGGTAAGTTACAATCTAAAATGATGAATTAAAAAACTATATTTCATTACATGGTGTTAATTTTTAACAATTTTCATTATTGCTTCCATTTTTTCCAGCAAGATACGTAAAAAAATTACGTACGATGAATAAAAAAAGGATAAGTCAAAATGTCCAAACAGCGAGTTCAAATGAACTACTCTCTGTTCCACGGGTTCATCATTTTTATTCACAAAAAAACATTGTATTAAGAACTTTCATCATAAGTTTTTATAATAAAGTACTTTTGTTTAAGAAAGTTTAATTTTAATGTATGAATATTTTCATAATAGTAAAACAGTTTGTTGTTCCTTTAATTATTTAATTTCTCTGTACTGTGGAATGATTGATTTAAAAATAGTTTAGTCGTCGACATTTTAAAGAGACTGTTAACCAATTTTTATTATCGAGTTTCCCAAAAAATAAGCAAGTAAACCAAAATAATACTGACTTTTTAACTTGGTAGTGGTATATAAATCTTATGGCGTTGTAAAAATGAACTAAAATACAGTGTTATAGATGAACTAAAATTTAAGAGAATTATAAACTAGACATGTTGAAAAAAATCTTAAGGGCTAAATCATGGTCAATATTACTACAGTTTAGTTCATTTTGCAATGGAAAAGGGTTCACTGTTTTTTCAGTGTAGGAGAAACAAGAGTACTATACCTGACTTTGTCCATGATGGCCAGTCAGTGAATAACAACAGGGTGAAAGCTAAACGATTTCTTCTTAAATTCTGTAGAAGATCTGAGAGGGGCCATAGAAACTATTCCTGGTGATGATCGTAATAATCTAAGGACGATGTGCCGCACTGTGAGCAGATTTGTGCTAGATCGTGTCGAGGTTCAGGAAATTGATGAAATTGTGAGGAATTTGAAGCGGAACACTTCTGCAGGATATGATGGAATTTCGGCAGACATTTTGGATGAATGCCGGGGGTTGTTGGCCCCATCCTTAGTGTCAATCTTTAACAATATTGTAGATAGCAGCAGCTACCCCGATTGTTTAAAAATAAGCAAAGTTACGCCGATTCCAAAATGTCAAATTCTAAGCAACTTTATCAATTTCGACCTATATCTGTGTTGCCAGTAGTGGATGTTGTTGTCGAGAAATTTATTCAAGCCAGGATAATGAAATATCTTGAGGAAAACGATATCATCTATAAATATCAGTTTGGTTTTAGGAGAGGTTGCGGGACAGATGAAGCAGTGCTAAATGTGTTGAATTATATATACTGTAGTATAGATCATGGTTATAGAGGTGTAGGTGCCCTGTTTTTAGATTTGACAAAAGCCTTCGATATTGTAGATCATCACGTACTTCTTCGGAAGTTGTCATATTATGGTATTCGAGGTGATGAATTACAATTGTTTAGAAGTTTTTTGACAAATCGGAGGCAGTATGTGGTAGTATCTGGAGAGGAAAGTGATGTATCAGTCGTGAGGCATGGAATTCCGCAGGGAAGTTGCTTAGGTCCACTACTTTTCCTTATCTATATAAATGATTTATCCAATCTGGGGTTAGATGGCCGGATGTATATGTTTGCAGATGATTACCCTTATAGAAACGATGTGACATTAAGAAATGCTATGGAAAGGGAAATGCTATGGAAAGGGATATGATCCTTGAATATACGAGGTTAAATAAGTTAGTATTAAGTTCGTCGAAGACGAAATTGGTGCGTTTTAGACCGACTTCGAACCAAGCTGTTAGTGAGTTTTCAATATCCATCAATGGTATTGTAGTTAACGAAGTCAAGGAAGTGAAATATTTAGGTATATTTCTTCAGCATAATTTGTCTTGGGACTCTCATACATCTAGTCTGAAGAACAAAGTAGCTCCAGCGTTAGGGATTCTTTTCAAGATGAGGTACCTTTTGGACTGCAGAACTAAGATGATGCTATATCAGTCATTGGTGCAGAGTCATCTTGGTTATTTGGCAGTCATTTTTGAATGGAAGAATACCTCAGCTCTACTTCTTTACAACGCATTCAGAATAAAGCCCTCAAGGCCGTCTTTAACTTGCCCATGAGGTTTTCGACGATACCACTATACGCGGAAATTTCTAAAAATATTTTGCCTGTACATGGTTTGTATAGATATCTGTTGTTGCTATATATTTACAAGACTGAGAAAAATATCGGCTATTCTACGTTAACGTTTTCCAGGAATCAATCTGCTTTTAACACTAGAAACAGAACATCTTTAAGGGTAGTGAGGTGTAGATTGGAAATTACCAAACAGAGAATTTAGTTCATTGGTACTTCCCTATTTAATGCATTACCCCATGATGTGAAGCATGCATCTAATATATCGCTTTTTAAGACCAAACTTAAGCAATATTTGCTTAAAAATGTTGAGATACTTCTAGCTTAAATTACATTCAAGATTTAAGGTTTATGGTATGGATTTATTTTTGTAATATTCTTTTTGTTTTTATACCCTCCACCATAGGATGGGGGGTATATTAACTTTGTATTATATATTCTGGGTCGTGGTGAAATTCTGAGTCGATCTGAGCATGTCCGTCCGTCCGTCTGTTGAAATCACGCTAACTTCCGAACGAAACAAGCTATCGACTTGAGACTTGGCGCAAGTAGTTGTTATTGATGTAGGTCGGATGGTATTGCAAATGGGCCATATCGGTCCACTTTTACGTATAGCCCCCATATAAACGGACCCCCAAATTTGGCTTGCGAGGCCTCTAAGAGAAGCAAATTTCATCCGATCCGGCTGAAATTTGGTACATGGTGTTAGTATATGGTATCTAACAACCATGCAAAAATTGGTTCACATCGGTCCATAATTATATATAGCCCCCATATAAACCGATCCCCCGATTTGGCTTGAAGAGCCTCTAAGAAAAACAATTTTCATCCGATTCGGCTGAAATTTGGTACATGGTGTAAGTATATGGTCTGCAACAACTATGCAAAAATTGGTCCACATCGGTTCATAATTATATATAGCCCCCATATAAACCGATCTCCCGATTTGGCTTGCGGAGCCTCTAAGAGAAGCAAATTTCATCCGATCCTGCTGAAATTTAGTACATCGTGTTAATATATGGTTCTAACAACCATGAAAAAATTGGTCCATATCGGTCCATAATTATATATAGCCCCAATAAAAACCGATCCCCAGATTTGACCTCCGGAGCACCTTGGAAGAGCAAAATTCTTCACATTCGGTTGAAATTTGGTACGTGATGTTAGTATAGGGTATCCAACAACCATGCAGGAATTGGTTCCTATCATTCCATAATTATATATAGCTCCCATATAAACCGATCCCCAGATTTGACCTCCGGTGCCTTTTCAAGAAGCAACATTCATTCGATTTGGTTGAAATTTGGTACGTGGTATTAGTATATGATATTTAACAACCATGTGAGTTGAAATTTGTGGATGACAGTCTTTCGTAGAAGTTTCTACGCAATCCATGGTGGAGGGTACATAAGATTCGGCCTGGCCGAACTTACGGCCGTATATACTTGTTTTCTTTCTTTTTGATTTTTTAATTTTGTACTTATATTTTGAAAATTATAATTTATTAAAAACATTCATCTTTGTCACACATTTGCCAACTTGCCTCAAAAATGCCTTAAGGCGCTGAGGCCTTAACATTATTGTAAATTTTTTAATAGAATAATAAATAATATTAATAAAAAAAAAGTTTATCAACTTTTTGACAAGGAAAAAATCTTTATATCGGAGAAATGCCTCTTCTATGCTAAACAAATTTAGCATTCGTATTTTATGGTCTTGAAATCTTTGCCATCACGAAAATATATTTTTTTTGTGGGCGATATATTATGGAACGATATTGATTGTTAGAAAATATATGCTTAATGACTTCTCGTACACTCAAAAACAGTTTGCTAGAATTCAAAGATTTTGACCCATTGATTTCGTGCCAAAGATGACATTTTGGAAGATTTAACTCATTTCTGTATACAATTAAAATTAGGAAACAGATCTTACACTAATAGAAAAAATTACGTTCCATAGTCGTGAACGGAGGTGACAAAATGAAACGGAAACGTTCACAAAAAATCAAAACGGAATGTTCACAATTTCGTCCACAGACGCTGGTTGTTGTTTTGACAACGCATGGTGTCATTTTATCGTTGTCAGATGGGCACCGCCTGTTCACAGTTTGACACCACATGTGTGTTGGTTCACTTTCATGAACGAATCGTTTTGAAATGAGCACGCCGTTCATGATTTTTTCTATGACTGTATTTATTGTAGTTTTATTCACTTTTTGTATTTTTATTCACTTTTTTCCTTAACAAAGCTATTCAAGGCAATGGCAGTTTAACATTTAAAACTATAAAATAATACCTTAAATCTAATAAAATAAAATTACAATTAGGATTCAGATCTCATTTATCGGATTTTCATTCTCTTTTCGCGGTATATTAATAAGGGACACTTCAAAGTAAAAAATGTTTTCTTAATTTCAAACAAACTTTAAACCAAAGGATGGTATATTCTCAAAATATGTCTTAGACTATTTTTTAAGCATTGTTGTCTTAAATCTAATACTTCAATATTTCAGTTAATCTAAGGACGATTTCTTTAAATTATAAATATGTTTCTTTACTTTAAGGAAAATTTACCTTAGTTCAAAGACATGCGACTCTAACGGACTGACGCAAATGTACAAACTTTGTGTCCCAAATTTAATAAAAAAAATTATGAAGCAAAGATTGGAAACTTTATTTTAATTAAAATTTAATTATTTTAAAGAAATTTGTCCTTAATATTTTGTAAATTGCGCATCTAAAAGTTTAGATTGCGTAAACCTTAACATCACGTAAAGATTTTTTCAGTGTAAAAACTACTTCCAATTCCTCGAAATAAATGTTAGCCTGTGTTTGAAGCTTATCTTTCATCCAATGGTTGAACATTTCAGTTACTTTAAAGATTATTTCTGTAAATAAATAAAAAAATGTCTTTCTTTACTTTAAGAAAAAATTACATTACGACTTGAACGGGAGGATGCAAATTTTAAAAATTCGTTGCCTAAATGTAATGAAAAACTTTAAGCAAAAATGTAAATTAATTTTATTTAATTTATTTTAAGTTTTGTATTTTAAGGATATTTTTCAGCAATATTGTATGAACTGAATGTCCTAAAATGTAGGTTGCATTGTCTTCATATTAGGTCATTATACTTTTACGCACAAAGAAAATTTCATTAAAATGGAGCCAACGAAAATGCTTCATTGATACAACGAAACATTTTCATTAAGACAATGAACATGTTCGTTAATAGTACGAAACGTTTCGTTGACTCACAGAAAATTCGTTAAAATAACGAAAAATTTCTAATTATACAATTATTATTCGAGCTTTATGGACAGATATAGATTAAGGAACATGGTTAATAGAGCCATTGAAAAGAAAACGCCAGATACAAATCTATACACGCCTGGACTGTACATGTTTCGGTTCGGGCGAATGAACCTTTCCACAGCCTTTAGTATAGATCTGGCTGGGAGAGATAACTCAATTTTGGGCCCTTTATGCTAACTCCTTATGGAGAAAACATTTGGGAAATTTCCTCTTACAAATTGAATCATCTTTTCTCCCACTGTACATCATCTTTTCATATAACTTACAAGTCCCTTAATCTTATTTTTATTTCGTTTTGTTACATAGTAATGCAACAACACGAAATTTATTTTTAGAAAGCTAATTTGTTAGAATTCACCTAAGTGGTGAACAGTCGAACAATGCTTATTGTTTCTACAGTCAACTACAACATATGACAATTAACAGAAACTGGTTTCCAGGATACAACAACAATTCTAACGCGTACATTAGTCGTGTTTTTCCTAGTTTTACGACGGGCTCATCGTTGCTTATTATATTACATGTTAGCCTGATACCGAAACAGGCAATTGACGTCCAAATGCATTATATCTAATTATACAATTATTATTCGAGCTTTATGGACAGATATAGATTAAGGAACATGGTTAATAGAGCCATTGAAAAGAAAACGCCAGATACAAATCTATACACGCCTGGACTGTACATGTTTCGGTTCGGGCGAATGAACCTTTCCACAGCCTTTAGTGTAGAAATTTCGTTATATCAATGAATTTGTTTCATTGGCTCAATTTTAATGACACATTTCATTAATATAACGAAACTTTTTCTATCAGTGTAGGAAAACTTTTAACACAGTTTCTTATTGCCTTCATGAAAATGTTTCGCTATAAAAATTTAAAAAAATATCGTTGGCTCAATTTTAATGAAATTTTCTTTATGTGTCTATTTTAAGCTTTCTTTATTCCAATGGCACTCAAAATAAGTTAACTGAAAGTTTTCTTCTTTAAATAAACATGTTTGTTCCTCGCTTTAAGAAAAATTTGACTTTTTTCAAAGAAATACGACTTTGACGAAAAAGGCGCAAATTTCAACAATTATTATCCTAAATTTACTAATAGAATTCATAAGACAAATATTATACACATTGTTTTTATTAAAATTTTGTTTTCTAAAAAAAATGTCCTTAATATTGGGAAAGTATTGAATATTAAGAAAAACTTTTGCGTGACTAATTTGTTAACTCTTTTAAATTTCCATTTTATTTCAATAGCCCATTGTGCGACGACTAATTGCTTGCATGAGTATAGGTAGTAATGTTTACAATGCACACGTTCAATTATGATGAGGTAGGTAGATGTGCACACCGCCCTACTCGGCTTAAAAGTATGAGAATGTGCACACGACGAAATTCGAGAGTGCGTCGTCCCCTTAAAAAATCGAGTGGTGCGGTGAGCAGCATACAATGAGAACAAGAGGAAGAACACAAGAATGAATAACCATAGGTTATAGGTACCCAAACGTTGTTCATCATCATATCTATAAAACGAGCAGCACTGCAGAAAACGACCATCAGTCACAAGTCGTCGACTAAACACAACACAGCAATTAAAGCATAACAAAAACAGACAACTACAAACCGTTGATAAGCTTTCAAAAGCAGTGCATCTTCTTTCTAATCAACAAATAAAAAACTTGAAAAAAATCGTCATCATCATGCCTTGCCCCTGTGGAACTGGTAAGTGCTGCCTCTACGAAAGTTTGACAAACGACGACATAACATATACGAGTTGTAGTACATCATTGTTGAGACGCATTTAGAATTTAAATTGAAAATAATTGAATCACTTGTGCCAATTGATTTTATTTATACTCAATACCCTTCAGTGCGTTTGAAGGGTATTCATGATGTCCAAATGGATTTACAATTAGTATTTGAAACGGTTCAGGATATTTGAAAAGTTCCAAGAACATTTTTGTAATATAGAAAATGTGATTATAAATTAAATTAATGGCAGTTAATATAAAAGTGGCAATAAATTAAAAAAAAAATTAGTTGAATTTCAAAAAGATTAATGTTGTTAACCACTTGTGTATCATCACTTTTATGGATCGACTTACAACTTCCTACTGATGTCCGTCCATCAATCCATCGCAATTTTTATTTGATCTTCATGAAGATTTTGATATAAGACTAAATACCTTTCAATTTAGAAAAAATATGGACCCGATATAATTTTATAGCACAAATGAGCATAACGGAATCATTGTAGGACATTAAGAATTTTTTTAGCTTAGAAAATACGATTTTAATTACAAAAAATAATTGCAGTAAATTAATATAAAATTAGCCAGTTTAAATTATATTCAATTAAATTCAAAAAAAATCTATGTAAATTTGTACATATCATAAATTTTGGTCCTAAACCCAACAAGCTGAATAAGGATTGATTTGCACCTGCATCCTGACTGAATCTAGACGTGACTGTCCGTCCGTCAATTCATCGCAATTTTTATTTGATCTCCAAGAAGATTTCGATATAAAACTAAACACCTTTCAATTTAGAAAAAATATGGATCCGATACAATTTTTATAGCACAAATTAGGATATCGGAATCATTGTGGCACATTAAGATTTTTTTAGCATAGAAAATATGATTTTAATTATAAAAAATAATTGCAGTAAATTAATATAAAATTAGCCACTTTAAATTATATTCAATTAAATTAAAAAAAAAATCCATGTAAATTTGTACATATCATAAATTTTGGTCCTAAACCCAACAAGCTGAATAAGGATTGATTTGCACCTGCATCCTGATTGAATCTAGACGTGACTGTCCGTCCGTCAATTCATCGTAATTTTTATTTGATCTCCAAGAAGATTTCGATATAAAACTAAACACCTTTCAATTTAGAAAAAATATGGATCCGATACAATTTTTATAGCACAAATTAGGATATCGGAATCATTGTGGCACATTATGATTTTTTTTTGGCATAGGAAATATGATTTTAATTATAAAAAATAATTGCAGTAAATTAATATAAAATTAGCCACTTTAAATTATATTCAATTAAATTCAAAAAAAATCCATGTAAATTTGTACATATCATAAATTTTGGTCCTAGACCCCACAAGCTGTATAAGGTTTGACTTCCACTAACAACTTCCTCCTGACTGACTCTAGCCATGGATGTCCGTCCGTCAATCCATCGAAATTTTTATTTGATCTCTATGAAGATTTTCATATAAGACTAGATACCTTTCAATTTAGAAAAAAAAATATGGATCCGATACAATTTTTATAGCTCAGATAAGGATGTCGAAATCACTGTGGGACATTAAGATTTTTTAGCATAGGAAATATGATTTTAATTATAAAAAATAATTGTAGTAAATTAATATAAAATTAGCCACATTAAATTATATTCAATCAAATTCAAAAAAAAATTCATGTAAATTTGTACATATCATAAATTTTGGTCCTAGACCCCACAAGCTGTATAAGGATTGACTTCCACTTACAACTTCCTCCTGACTGACTCTAGCCACGGATGTCTGTCCGTCAATCTGTCGCAATTTTTATTTGATCTCCATGAAGATTTTGATGTAAGACTAAATACCTTTCAATTTAGAAAAAAAATATGGATCCGATACAATTTTTATAGCTCAGATAAGGATGTCGAAATCACTGTGGGACATTAAGATTTTTTTTAGCATAGGAAATATGATTTTAATTATAAAAAATAATTGCAGTAAATTAATATAAAAGTAGCCACTTTAAATTTTATTCGGTTGAATTCCAAAAAAAAAATCCATGTAAATTTATACATATTTTGGCCTAAACCCCACAAGATGTATAAGGATTGATTTGCACCTGCATCCTGATTGAATCTAGCCGTGACTGTCCGCCCGTCAATCCATGGCAATTTTTATTTGATCTTCATGAAATTTGATAAAGGGGAAATTTTTCATATAAGACCAAATACTTTTTAATTTGGACAAACTTGAATCAGATACGGATACAATTTTTACAGGTCAAATGAGGATATCGGAATCACGGTGAGGCAATTAGAAAGCTTTTGTAACGTAGAAAATCTGATTTTAATTATGAAAAAAAATTGCATTAAATTAATACAAAAGATTTAAAATTTTATTCGGTTGTAATCCAAAAAGTTTAATTAACTAGAGTCCACGTAATTATTTGGATACCATAAATCGATTCAAAACTGCGTCCTGATTGAATATAGCCATGGTTTTTCATCCGTCAATACTTAGCAAATTTGATCCGTTCATTATGAAATTTCCGTGCTGCAATGGTTAGCATGCCCGCCTTGCATACACAGGGTCGTGGGTTCGATTCCTGCTTCGACCGAACACCAAAAAGTTTTTCAGCGGTGGATTATCCCACCTCAGTAATGCTAGTGACATTTCTGAGGGTTTCAAAGCTTCTCTAAGTGGTTTCACTGCAATGTGGAATGCCGTTCGGATCACAATGGACTGAATAGTCTAAGTGAGCCTGATACATCGGGCTGCCACCTAACCTAACCTAACCTTATGAAATTTCATACAAGGGAGATTTTTAATATGCTTTTCAATTTGGAATATGTATTTCATATTGTAGTATATGTCTTCGAAGGGCAAGTATTATCCTTGTCGATTAAGATTTCGATGTAACTCCGATAAAACGCATATTAAGTATGGTGTAAAAGGTCTATTTAAAAATATCCCGATTCTTGCAAAATTCGAGTTTTTATTCAAAATAATTGCCTTCAAGGGATACACCACTTGGCATTGAGGTGAAATTTGGAATCGGGCAGCTCTCAGTGATAAGAGCGAAGTTCACCACTTTGGTATTACTCAATAGTCTAAGTGAGCCTTAATGATCTCCAATTGAGTTCACGCTGCACCCGCTTTCCATAGGAGCTTTATCATACACCAATACCATTCGGGAATTATATAATGGACACTTGCAGTTGATATCTTTCGAGTACCTGATATTTCATTAATTTTAATTGATCAGTTTTTGATGGTTGATTACCCTAGGGCAGAGTCCGAAAACTCGTCATCGTGCCAAGTATTTGCTTTAACTTTACTCTTTAAAATGCAATATTTTATTAACTCGCGAAATTGTTAGTAAATGTGTATTTGTGCCATTTAAACACGCAGAGAAGGAATAGGATCACGCTGGATAGGAATAGGATAGGACCTCAAACATGTTTCAAGAGCAAAATATTATTTTTGGATGGTAACCATGTGACATGTTTGTCACAAAATTCTTGTTTTCTCGCCAAACATAACATGCTAGCCGAAATCAGATACAAAATTTCCGAGAAAATAACATGGTTGCGTCAAACATTTTACATGGTCACCAGAATAGAAGTTTAATCTTCATTTTTAACATATTTTAAAAAAATATTTTGTACAACTTACCTTAGTTTTCATTAATTACTCACACTCCCATTTTAATGAAGCTCCGATAGGTAGTTAGTCTAGATATATTCCAAATTCCAGTTAGGAACTTAACTGCTAAATAATTTTCAATTTAACTTAACCGGAAAGAAGATATTTGCAATTTATTTTCTGTTATTTTTTTTATTCTTCAATTAAGAAACTGTACTAATTTTCTTCTATTACATTTACTCTCATTTCAGGTTGCAAATGCTCCACCACTCAATCTGGTGGTAGCTGCGGATGTGGTTCATCTTGCAAATGCGCTTCCGGCGGTGGCTGTGACAAAGGCAGCTGCGGCAAGTAAAAGAAGAATCGACTGATATCCTCTATATTCTTCCTTACTTTCTTCAACTATAATGTATTTTGCAATTTGTGTATTTTCTCATGTCCAGGATCGAATTGTGTAAATTATATATTAAGTTTAATTTAGTTTAAAAAATAATCAAAATCATATATGTTTTTCTTTTTTCTATGAAAATTATTTAAAATTTATATTCCATTAAAATAAATAAAACTATATAAAGTTAAAAAAAAAACAAAAAAAACTATTAAATTTTAAATAATAATTATTTTCCCAACATATAACAAGATTTTTAATTGCGATAAAATTTTTATATATTAAGGTTATGATCACAATAGGCAAATATTTGTTTCCCAGGAAAACTGTCGAATAAGTGGATACCATTTTAAGGAAATCTCCTAGCATAATTTGATATAGCCAATATAACAAAATATTAGTTGATTTAAATATGGCGAAGAATTCTCCCTTTATTTCTGTCAAATATTTGCCCTGTGTGATCGTACCATAAGCAAAATCTTTTACGACCAAGCAACCTTGTTGAGAGTTGCACCACGGGAGCCACCGTGGTGCAATGGTTAGCATGCCCGCCCTGCATACACAAGGTCGTGGGTTCGATTCCTGCTTCGACCGAATGGTCGTAAATGTCACCAGCAGTAATGCTGGTGACATTTCTGAGGGTTTCAAAGCTTCTCTAAGTGGTTTCACTGTAATGTGAAACGCCGTTCGGACTCGGCTATAAAAAGGAGGTCCCTTGTCATTGAGCTTAACATGGAATCGGGCAGCACTCAGTCATAAGAGAGAAGTTCATCAATGTGGTATCACAAAGCACTGAATAGTCTAAGTGAGCCTGATACATCGGGCTGCCACCAAACCTAATCTAACCTTTTCTGGACATATTCTATGAGGGAATGTACTTTCCAATAAAAATATAAATTGATGAGATATAAACAATAAACGTATACGCTTCGACAGCCAGAATATCTCCCTTTTCCTAGTTCATTATAGATTATAGATCCACTTATATATATATATATATATATATATATATATATATATATATATATATATATATATATATATATATATATATATATATATATATATATATATATATATATATATATATATATATATATATATATATATATATATATATATATATATATATTACAAGTTTAGGAAAATTAGAGTTATTTTTACAACTTTTCGACTGAGCAGTGGCGATTTTACAAGGAAAATGTTGGTATTTTGACAATTTTTGTCGAAATCAGAAAAACATATATATGGGAGCTATATCTAAATCTGAACCGATTTCAACCAAATTTGGCACGCATAGCTACAATGCTAATTATACTCCCTGAGCAAAAAATTGGCCTCTGTGGTCATATGAGCGTAAATCGGGCGAAAGCTATATATGGGAGCTATATCTAAATCTGAACCGATTTCAATAAAATTTGACACACTTGACTACACTACTAATTGTATTCCTAGTGCAAAATTTCAACCAAATTGGGTAAAACTCTGGCTTCTGGGACCGTATTAGTCCATATCGGGCGAAAGATATATATGGGAGCTATATCTAAATCTGAACCGATTTCAATAAAATTTGACACACTTGACTACACTACTAATTGTATTCCTAGTGCAAAATTTCAACCAAATTGGGTAAAACTCTGGCTTCTGGGACCGTATTAGTCCATATCGGGCGAAAGATATATATGGGAGCTATATCTAAATCTGAACCGATTTCAATAAAATTTGGCACACTTGACTATAGTACTAATTGTTCTTCTTGTGCAAAATTTTAAGCAAATTAGGGTAAAACTCTGGCTTCTGGGGCATACTAGTTTCATATCGGGCGAAATATATATATGGGAGCTATATCTAAATCTGAACCAAAATCAATAGGGATCTATTCTGAGCCAAAACACATACTTGTACCAAATTTGAAGTCGATTGGACTAAAACTGCGACCTAGACTTTGTTTACAAAAATGTGTTCACGGACAGACGGGCATCGCTATATCGACTCAAGAGCCCACCCTGAGCATTTTTGCCGAAGACACCAGTGTCTATCTCGTCTCCTTCTATGTGTTGCAAACATATGCACTAACTTATAATACCCTGTTTCACAGTGTGGCGCAGAGTATAAATATGGGAAACATCTAAATCTGAAACAATTTTTACGCAAATTCGCGAAAGTGTATTTATAATTTATCGGTCGATAGATTTGTTTTCGAAGTATAGGAAAATTGAAGTCATTTTTACAAGGTTTTGGACTTAGCAGTGGCGTTTTTACATGGAAAATGTGGGTATTTTGGTCATTTTTGCCGAAATCACAAAAACATTTATATGAGAGCTACGGGAGCCACCGTGGTGCAATTGTTAGCATACCCGCCTTGCATACACAAGATGGTGGGATCGATTTCTGCTCCGACCGAACACCAAAAAATTTTTCAGCGGTGGACTATCCCACCTCAGTAATGATGGTGGTTTCACTGCAGTGGTTTCACTGCATTGGGAAACGCCGTTCGGACTCGGCTATAAAAATGAGGTCCCTTATCACTGAGTTCGGGCAGAACTCAGTGATAAGAGGGAAGTTCTCCACTGTGGTATCACAATGGACTGAATAGTCTAAGTGAGCCTGAAATATCGGGCTGCCACTATAACTAACCTGTGATAGCTATATGCCCAAATACAATGTTAATACTACGCACTGTGCAAAAATTCACGTAAATAAGATTACAAATTTGACCTCTGTGGTCATATGAGTGTAAATCGGGCGAAGGATATATATGTGAGCTATATCTAAATCTGAACCGATTTCAACAAAAATTGGCATGTATATCGAGAACTTTAATTCTACTCCCTGTATAAAATTTAAAGTCAATCAGGGCAAAACCCTGGCTTCTGGGGCCTACACCCAAAGAAATTTGTTAGTAGGGACAGCAGAAAAGTCTGCTAAAACGACAGAAAGTCTGCTGAAAAAGGGACAGCAGTCACTGTTTGCTGAAATAGCAAACATTTCCTGCTATTTTTGAAGCTCGATTACACAAACATGTTTTATTTTGGCTAAAACAAATAAAAATGTCAACTTAGGAGCTATCCTAACATAATTAAAACAATATTTTTTGAACAAAAATCTGAATATTTATCGAATTGAGGCATAACAGCAAACAAAATGTTTGCTGATCGTATTTAGGAGCTTGTAAGTATATTACAGTGCAAAAATATACCAAAAACTACTTTTGGTTCTTAAATATGCTTTGTGGAAAAATTTATAACCTAAAAATTTTATAAATTGTTGTTCATTTGGCCCTGAAGTACAAAAATATAACAGCAGACATCGACTGCTGTTTTTAGCAGACTTTTTTCTATGAGTGTATATAAGTGTATATCGGGAGAAAGATATATATGGGAGCTATACCTAAATCGGTTCAGATTTCAACCATATTCGTCACAATTTACGACACTATCAATGGCACTCCTTGTGCAAAATTTAAAGCAAATCAGGCTGAAATTCTGGCTTCTAGGGCCATATTAGTACACTGAAAAACAGTGAACCCACCAGGAAAGAAACCTTTCGATTAATTTTAAACAATTTTAACTAAAAAGGGGGCTAATCACGGCATTCGATATCGAATTTATAATGGTATCGAAAAATTGTCGATACGATTAAAAGTTTGGATCACGGCATTCGATTGACATTTGATGCAATTTCTCTACACGGATGAAAAAGACTGTTTTTCATATGTTTGGCTATAAACATTATATGTTTGGAACACAAATTTTTAAACACAATATTTTTGAGTGCAAGCATATAATGTTCATAAACTAGCATAACATGTTTGGGACATATATGTTAATATGTTAGAACATATTAAGTTTGGGACATAACATGTTTGTAAATATAATATGCTTGGATGCAAACATATATTAATTTAGAAATAGCCTATAAACATATATGTGTTTAGTAGCTTGGAGCGCTATTTAACAGGGAGCGATATTGAATTAAGTTGGTGGTTGTTGCTTGTTATTACAAAATTAACATTTTATTTTTCCTTGAGCAATTGATCAGCTACTTCTTTGATCCTTACAAACTGTGTGGTCCGCTGTTCGAATCCCCGTCCGGCAAAAGGTAAAATTAAAATAAAAAATCATAAAATTGAATAATTTCTTCTACAATGTTTGTATTACAGAAAAAGGTGCTAAGAACTAAAAAATCTCGTGGAAGTGAGAAAGATGTCGGGGAATATACAATTGGGCAGAAACAAAATTTTGAGCATTCAGGTCGAAAACCTATGTTGTTAGCACCTATTTTACCTGTTTATTTTCATAATTCATTAGGATTGTAAATATATAAATAAATAAATAAAATTTTGAGCACAATATTGTTTGGGAGATTTTTTTTTAAGCATATAATATTTTTGGGTGCAAAATGCTTCCAAACATATTATATGGTCACATAATAACATATTGTTTTTTTGGAAGACAACATTATTGAATTTGGATGCAAAAATATAAAATGTTTGGAACTTAGACTACCCAAATATATATTGTTTAGACCAATATGCTTTCAAACATATTATATATTGGTAGAGATCAAACATATAAATGTTTGGGCAATACCCAAAAATGTATATGCTTGAAGCAAAATATGTTTGGGAGTATATGTTACAGAAGCGATTTTTTGTAAGGGTGTAGCATTGCCAACAGCAAAAAACGAAGCAGAACAAGATGAAATGACAAAATTAAGTTAGCGGCACAAAAGAGAATGTAGAAAAACACACGTTTTTGAAGATTTCAAAGTAAAAAGTAAATTGTATTGCATTATATCTTATGGACCCGTATCTCTTTTTACATTCCTCCGAATTCCTTTCTATTTGGAGGATGAGATGAATATAAAATAATTCGGCGACAACTAAGGAATAAAAGTGCACATTGTTATTGAAAGTCACCTTTGGAGGCTCAATGGACGATTTCGGCTGCCGATATCACAAAATAAGTAAATTTTTTCGACGAATTCAAGAAAATTTGTTAGACACAATTAATTTTTTTGCACTTGTTAAAGAAAATGTGTAGTTTGAAGGAAAAAATTGGAGTTCAAAATTGCAAGAATGTCTTTATTGACATGCGAAGTTCATGATAAACGCATTTCTAGTCAAATTTACAAATTTAAAGAAATAATGAACTATGTTGTGAGAAAT
Organism: Haematobia irritans; assembly: GCF_050003625.1. Lineage (NCBI taxonomy): Eukaryota > Metazoa > Arthropoda > Insecta > Diptera > Muscidae > Haematobia > Haematobia irritans. Next base: position 235,412,130 of record NC_134397.1, read on the forward strand.
ACGAATTTAGTAAATCTTTACGTTTAATTTATGTATAATTCGTTCCCGTTTTTTAGTTTATTTAACTAAAGTATGCAAGAAATTATTAAAGTAAAGGAAACTTTCTCCGAACATAATAATTCCATAAACTAAAATAAAATTAAATTGGCTTTAGTGAATTAGAGAGTTCACTTTTTTTGAGTGTAGATATCGGGCCAAAGATATATGTGGGAGCTAAATCTAAAACTGAACCGATTTCTTCCAAAATCAATAGGGTTCCAAATATCCAAAACACATATTTGTGTTAAGTTTGAAGTCGATTGGACTAGACTTTGATCACAAAAATTGCGACCTAGACTTTGATCACAAAAATGTGTTCACAGAGAGACGGGCATGGCTAGATCGACTCAGGGCCGGCCCTGAGCATTATTGCCAAAAACACCATATGTTTATCTCGTCTCCTTCTGGGTGTTGCAAACATATGCACTAACTTATAATACCCTGTTCCACAGTGTGGCGCAGGGTGTAAACAGGATTTCTTTTAAGCTGGAAAAGGTTTCATTTGATTTGAAAAAGACTCATTTGAAGTGCAAAACGTTGAATTTGAAGTGAAAATATTATGAAACAAATAATAACAAATTATGATAAAATGTTAAACCACATCTAAATTTAAAAGTTATATTTCCTTAATATTGTACAGAAATTATGATGACATTTAAGATGATAACAACACAAAATATACACATATAGAACATTAACGACAACTATATCATATCTTATAAATACACAGATACATACATCAGTACATAGATATAATAAACAAATAAACAAACAATTGATATATTCCACATTCGAAAACCAAAAGTTATACAATACAGCTATACGTAGATATCTTCTGGTAACCTCTTTTGAGATAAACCCCAAGATAATGTATGAAATGGAACAAACTAGAAAATAATGGGCAAGAGATAGGGCATGAATAATGTTTATACGATATGTATGTATGTATGAAGTATATGAATAATAAATATTTACACCAAATTTATTATTATTTTTTGTTCTTTTTTAAAAATATTTCTTAACTATCAATAATATCAAAAGACATCACATGGTTAATGTTTTAAAAAATCAGTACATTCCATAGCATAATTCCCCAAACATATCATATATGGGTTATTCCACATGTAATGTTCTATGAGATTGTTAATGAATTCAATAGGTATGGATGTAAGTGTGCCAAATACAAAAATTATTTAATGACAATATTTTGTGTTAAACGTTTAACTAAATCTACATTGAAAACATTAGCTAACATGGTGAGAACAGATTTTTTAGGTGGCCGACAATGTCGCAATCCGGCCTCCTGACAACAGACATTAGGAAAACAATCCAGTGTAGAAGTACAGGCTTTTGGATGTAAGTCGAAAATTGGTGGTGGCGGGGCGGTGCATTCCAAATATTCACTCACTGCAAAAAAATCGAATAAAAGTTATATTAATTTATTTAATATGCTATATTAAATTGTAAAATATCTATATAACTACTTGTTCTAATTATTTCGTAAAAATGTAATACGAATTCCTCAGTCTATAAATAACTATGGACAAATTTGAATCAAGCAAGTAGAGAGCCAAATTTCAAACGGTTCGGAAGAAATTTGTTCCGCCATCAGGATCCACAAATCAAATTTGGGAATCGGTTTATATGGCGGCTTTATATAATTATGGATCGATATGAACCAATTTTGGCATGGTTGTTAGAGGGCATATACTAACACCACGCACTAACTTTTAACCGAATCAGATGAAATTTACTCCTCCAAGAGGCTCCGCAAACCAAATCGGATCGGATGATATGTGCTGAAATATGGACCGACATTGACCAATTTTGGCACTGTTTTTAAAGGGTTTATACCAACATCACGTATCAAATTCCAACCGGATCGGATGAGATTTACTCTTCCAGGAATACTACTTATACTACTTCGAAAGCTTGTTTAGTTCGGAAGTTAGAGTGATTTTCACATACCGACGGACATCGCTAGATCGACCCAGAATTTCACCACGACCCAGAAAATATTATTTATTGGGTCTGACAAAGTCAGTATACCCACATCCTATGGTGGAGGGTAAAAAAAGTACCGAACAAAATTTTTACCAAGGAAGAGTTCATTCTTATTAGCACCTTTATGCAAACCCTTCAATTGCGGACACACAATTAATAAATAACAAATTTCAGCCCAAGCCCTAGCAAACCGAAATGCCGCATCTGCAAAGAAAGGTCCAGGTCCCTGGTAATGCAGTATGTGAGAAGCGCGAAAGCGATAGAAGTAGGTGCCTCGTAGTCAACAATACCTAGATTCACGTCGGTAACCCATAAAACGGCATAGATTCTCCACTCGTAGCTCCATTAAGACACGTCGCAAAGCTCGTTTAACGAAACGATCCCGGAGGCTGTACACGACGATGCTGACGAAGTTTGACTGCGTGGTAATGGACGACGAAACCTACGTCAAAGCCGACTACAAGCAGCTTCCGGGACAGGAGTTTTATACGGAAAAAGGAAGGGGAAAGGTAGCAGATATTTTCAAGCACATAAAACTGTCAAAGTTCGCAAAGAAATATCTGGTTTGGCAAGCCATCTGTACCTGTGGCTTGAATAGCAGCATTTTCATAGCTTCCGGGACTGTCAACCAAGAAATTTACGTGAAAGAGTGTTTGAATAAACGTCTGCTGCCTTTCCTGAAGAAACACGGTTGTTCCGTACTGTTTTGGCCGGATTTGGCATCTTGCCATTACGGTAAAAAGGCCATGGAGTGGTACGCCGCCAACAACGTGCAAGTGGTTCCCAAGGACAAGAACCCTCCCAACACGCCAGAGTTCCGCCCAATTCAGAAATACTGGGCTACTGTCAAGCGGAACCTAAAGAAGACCAAAAAACTGCTAAGGACGAGCAGCAGTTCAAGGCAAACTGGCTTTCTGCGGCGAAGAAGGTGGACAAGGTGGCTGTACAAAATCTGATGGCAGGTGTCAAGCATGAGGCCCGGCAATTCGGATTTGGAAAAGCGAAAGCCTAACTGAATATTTTTCCTGAATTTTACACTAATTGAACTTGAAAAAGAAATTTAATTTGATTTTTTACACGCGTTTTCCCTTGACCAAATTTTGACCGTATCACCCTTTAGATCTAGAAACAGTTGTTATTTTCATAAGAAACTTATTGATTTATTCGAATGTACTAAGTAACAATATGTACCACCTGAGTTTCGCTTGTACAATAGCAAATATTATCGGAATCAGAATAATCTATTGTTCAACATATTCCAAAAGTTTTACCTTCAGATGCTCAAAAAGAAATATGTTTCCAAGAGTTTGTCACAAACTGGTTCATGAGGACATGTCTATGGGGTGCTAAGTTGTCAAGGACTGAGAATAGACCAGATACACCGGTATCATCCGGCCGTAAGTTCGGCCAGGCCGAAGCTTATGTACCCTCCACCATGGATTGCGTAGAAACTTCCTCTAAACACTGCCATCCACAATCGAATTACTTGGGTTGCGGTAACGCTTGCCGATGGCAAGGTATCTTAAAACCTCCTAACACAGTGTTCTAAATTGTAAGTAAGTCCATACGTAGTATATATTAAATTAACAAAATTTTCTATTGAAATAAAATTTTAACAAAATTTTCTATAGAAATAAAATGTTGACAAAATTTTCTATAGAAATAAAATTTTGACAACATTTTCTATAGAAATAAAGTCTTGACAAAATTTTCTATAGAAATGAAATTTACTCTGGTCTAGGACGTGTTCTTTGGGATGCAGTCACTTTAACCCATATTAAAGTGACCGGACCCTTCCATACTTTTTGACCAGAAGTGGAACTGGTCCATACACACCATGGACAAGTCCTCTACCGGTCCTGGGGTTGATCCATTTCCCGTAGAAAGGTTCTTGGACTCCGTTGACATTGATAAATCGCTTCTGGAACTTATTTACTAATAATTACAGTCAATTCTTGAAGGAACTACCAGAAGTGAAAAGGAATGTAGCTATCAACAGTCTTGTGATCTTCTCAGAAGTCTGGATATGGACCTTTCCCCCAGAGAATATTTATAGTTACGGCAATGACGGCTGGATAGTTTTCTTCAGAGTGAAATATTTTAGAATTATACATTAGTTGAGGCCGATTTTTATGCTACATCTACTGGTAAAAAAAAATTAACAAATAATTCTTACGATACACATTTAAAAATCTACCTTAAATACAATATTAAAGAAAATAATAAAATATTTATGAGGTATTAATGTACTTACAATAATTGAATGACCTTTGTACCGGTACCGGTATTGTATCTAATTCCGGTTGTGAGGTTCGACAATACCGACTTCTACCATCTGGACAACACACACGCGGCCAACAATCCATATCTGTTTCACACTCCTTCACCTCCCACCATAATTCTGCCAATGGTCTACTCGGACACTTGCGTTGTATTACACCGAGTATTGCTTTAATTAAATTGTTGAATTGGACTCTATTACATACTTTAACAATTCACTTAACTCCCTCACTAACTTACGTGAATGTGATGTCTCTTCCAAGGGCTTTGGTATACCAGATACACAACTCTTGGCCCCGAATATTTCACAGCATATTTCGCCGCGATTCCAGACTTTACAGTCATCATCGATCGAACATATTTTTGGAAATAATTGGAAGCGTACTTCACTTTCACGGGGACAATTAAATTTCGCACGTAAATCGTCTTCATCTTCTTCGGCATCACGTTTGTCTTTCTCTCCGGTTGGAGTGTTATTTTCTCTGCGTGAATTCAAGATATTGAAGGTAGGTAATGCTATACGAAAGGGACCTTCATCTCGCCTTTTTGGAGGTATGGTGGTATCTTTAGGTTCGGGTATTGGAGTAGTGGTTGTTGGTGGTTCTGTGGTTTTAATTTTGGTTTGATAACTGATTTTCTCTTCTTTTCTCAAGGAGATTGGTTGTTGTTGGGGTGGATTGTATTTTTTTGGTGGTTTCTTTGTGGTTGTTATGGCGGTTCGTGTTGTTGTGGATTTTGGTTCGGGAGGTGTACGGTTACGGGATGTGGGATTAAGGAAACTCCAAAAATCAGGCGAGAAAATATTATATTCACTGGGAAGAGAGAAAAAGGGTCTGGGTGCTGGAAGAGAGTTTAAAAAAGGGTTGTATTAAATATTTTAAATGTTTAAATAATATTCAATATTAAAAAAACAAATTCAAAAAGATTTTACATATTTTCAAAGAACAATATGACACCGGGAGAACCTGAATCGAATATGAACACTTGAAATGACATCGACATCAGTGCCTAGAAGAAAGGCCACAAGAGACATTGTCATTGTTGCTAGGTGATTTGTGAATCTTACCCCCCAAGTATATACGGCCGTAAGTTCGGCCAGGCCGAATCTTATGTACCCTCCACCATGGATTGCGTAGAAACTTCTACGAAAGACTGTCATCCACAATCCATTTTCTAAATTGTGAGTTAGTCCATACGTGGTATATATTAGACAAAAAAGTTATGTATAGGTAAGTCTACAAATAATTATGAATCGATATGGACTTTCGCACGGTACGTAGCTTATATGGGGGCTATATACAATTATGGACTTGATATGGACCAATTTTTGTGTGATTGGGGATCTATTTATTTGAGAGCTGTATATAACTATAGACCGATATAGACCTAGTTAGGCATGGTTGTTAACGGCCATAGCACAATGTACCAAATTTCAACTGACTCGGATGAAATTTGCTCCTCCAAGAGGCTCCACCCATCCTATGGTGGAGGGTATAAAAAAACCTAAATTGTTCTAGAGTTTTTTCAAAAACCCCCAAAAATTTTAGGAAAGTGAAAATTCGGTTTTATAAACAAAATAAAATTCATGCATTGTTTGCCAAAAAATAGTCCAAGATTTCTGCATTGGAAGTATCCAAACTTGTAAGAGTAAAATTATAACACTCCACTATGGGCGGAAATCGCAAAACAGCGGCAAAAAGTCAAATTTTCAAAATGAAAAATTATTGGATATTCCAATTGAAATTACTATAGAACATCTTGGAAAGTAAAAATCGAAAGTTAATTTAAAACTTGGCAACCCTGTTCAGGAGAAAAAGGCTGCCAATGTTTACCAAAATTTATGTCAGTTGCGAGGTTTAGTAGTTCAAAATGTTGTAAAGACTTTACAAAATATTTTTGTTTTTGAACTTGAATTTATGGATTCAAAAGTGTGGTTTATATGTGAAAATTGTAACACATACGTATATTTGCGAGGAATAGAACTAGAAATGTTAACGATTGTTAATGAACATTTTTGCTTATTATTGTTCGTGAGGAAGTATAATTTTACGTGCTGTAAAGTTTGTCTGCCCAAACTTGCCCATACTAAAATAAATGTAAGGGTTTTATAGTCAAATTTGGGAAAATCGGGCGATACATATATATGGTAGCTATATCTAAATCTGAACCGAATTTGATGAAATTTTGCACACTTTAAGGGTACTATAAAAAATTACTTTGTGTTAAATTTGAAGACAATCGGGAAGTAAATAAGCGCAGTATGGTCTAATTTGTCGAAATCGGGCGATACATATATATGGGGGCTATATGTAACTTTGATCCATTTTTTTCGAAATTCAACCGTATTTGTCCTCTGACCAAGAAAACATGTTGTACCAAATTTTATCAAAATCGGTTAATAATTGCGACCGGAATCCTACGAACAACAAACACAGAGGGGCGGAATTAGAGTTAGATACCGAAGAATGTGATTTTGATGGTTAATATTTGTTTAATTTTAATTAATAAAATTAATTTAATAAAATGGCAACTGGTTTATACTATTTACATCAAGTTCTGGGGATAAGGCGCTTTCTTAATAAGGAAAATAAGCAAATATAAATTAAATTCCATCTAAGAGTATATTCTATAGTATTCCAAGTGGAATTACAATTTCTACCCCTCTATAGTAACGCATCTGGAATAAGGGGGATTGACTCCCTTTTTGTTGGTAACATTTGATTTTGATAAGATATATCGATATACCATGTTTGGCGATACTAGATTGATTGTAAATAATTTTTGCTAAAAACTTTTTCAGCTATTGATGTTAACATTAGATTTCTTAATTTGTTTTTAACCAACATATCCCAGCAAAAAAAATTTGGAAGTTCTTCCAAAGGCACAACTTTAAAAGCACTTCCAGAAGATGCACTCCCAATGATGTTCTTTATTTTAACTACCCAGGAAGTTCTTTTAATTCAATTTTTTATAACATGGTTCTTTCATACTTTTAATGGATAATTTTAACTTTTTTTGTTTCAAATAGGTTAAAAACGGAGAAAGAATTCATAAAATCGTACAAATCATTTAAATTTCGTCGACAAAAATGCTAAATCCAATCTGAAAAAATTGTGTATTTTTTTAAATATTTGAGGTCAAACGTTTCCGACAAGCGTTAGAACCTATTAAAAATTAAAAAAAAAATTATAAAAAATATTTATTTCACAAAATATCACAGAATTTTTTAATTTACATCCAAAACATTGACAAGCCCATGTTAAATTCATCGCTTCTGTGTCAATTTTGCACCACTTCCGGATGCAAAAAGAACATTTTCATTGCTTCTTTGGCGACGCTTTTTTTTCTGGGATGTCGAACATTGAAAAAGCCCTTTCAACAGAAGCCAGTGGAACGAATAGCGACAGTAATGCTGATGCATACTTGCTTTTTAGTTAGGTACTTATTTTGGCCTCCCGCGTCCTTTTTTCTTCAAATTCGTTCCCCAATTTTTCCAAATTTGGTTGAGTATTGTTTTACTTTATAATGTGTAAAATATTTTTCACCCCTAATAAAAAAACCCAAATAAATGTTACCCCTAAAAATCTCCCAGACCTGGAAAAATCCCTAAATTTAGGTAGAAACACTGGTTATTGGGGTTATCTACACATACAAAATCGGACCAACTAGAAGAAAATCGAACGAAAAATGACAAAGTTGTAAGCATTTGAGTGAATAACTCTAAAGCATACAAATAAAGGGTGATACGGTCAAAATTTGTTCAATTTTGCATTTAAAAAACCTGAACACCCCTCATTTTGAAGGTGTGTGTAGAATGTTGCTCCTATTTTGATTTTGGAATTCACTCTTCAGTTGTCAAAACGCCGTCCAAGCAAGAAGAGCAGCGTATCAAAATTTTGCTCGCGCATCGCGAAAATCCGAGCTACTCGCATGCAAAGCTGGCAAAATCGCTAAAAGTTGCCAAATCAACCGTTACAAATGTAATTAAAGTGTTTGAGGAACGTTTGTCGACAGCCAGGAAGTCTGGATCGGGGGGAAATCGAAAACCGGAAGCCGCTGAGACGACAAAGAGAGTTGCCGGTAGTTTCAAGCGAAACCCTAACCTCTCTCTCCGAGATGCCGCAAATAAGCTGGGTGTATCGTCTACAACCGTGCATCGAGCCAAAAAACGAGCCGGACTATCGACTTACAAGAAGGTAGTGACTCCAAATCGCGATGATAAGCAAAATACGACGATCCCGATCCCGGAGGCTGCACACGACGATGCTGACGAAGTTTGACTGCGTGGTAATGGACGACGAAACCTACGTCAAAGCCGACGACAAGCAGCTTCCGGGACAGGAGTTTTATACGGCAAAAGGAAGGGGAAAGGTAGCAGATATTTTCAAGCACATAAAACTGTCAAAGTTCGCAAAGAAATATCTGGTTTGGCAAGCCATCTGTACCTGTGGCTTGAAAAGCAGCATTTTCATAGCTTCCGGGACTGTCAACCAAGAAATTTACGTGAAAGAGTGTTTGAATAAACGTCTGCTGCCTTTCCTGAAGAAACACGGTTGTTCCGCACTGTTTTGGCCGGATTTGGCATCTTGCCATTACGGTAAAAAGGCCATGGAGTGGTACGCCGCCAACAATGTGCAGGTGGTTCCCAAGGACAAGAACCCTCCCAACACGCCAGAGCTCCGCCCAATTGAGAAATACTGGGCTATTGTCAAGCGAAACCTAAAGAAGACCAATAAAACTGCTAAGGACGAGCAGCAGTTCAAGGCAAACTGGCTTTCTGCGGCGAAGAAGGTGGACAAGGTGGCTGTACAATTAATGTATCATCTTTACGAACATGGAAAGAAACATTTTTTCAATGGGTTATACTTTTCTGGCGGCAAAGAAGCATTGTAAAAGAGTCATTGAAAATTTGCCCTATTGTCATCGACATATTTTGAACCACTTAACTTATCACAGATCCAATTATACAATTTTGTTCGTCATCTCAATACCTTGCATTCAAGTACCAACAACGATATAACCGGACATTTCTAGCTCGAGATATGATTTGTTTAGTGGAAAAGGCCAAAAAAAACTATAAATAACGGAATATCTCAAAAACTGTTCCATAAAAAAAATTTTTGACCTTCATTTTTTAATTCAGCAGATCAAAATACATTAGAAAAGTCACATCTCATCAAATGTACATGAAAAAAATATTTTGTAAACTAGTGTAATTGGCTTAATTGGATTATATACCCTCTCTGGAACCCACCTAAGCGAAATGAGTTCAAATAATTTTACATGTTCTCTAGTGATGAGTTATCATCATGAGTTTGTGGTATAGCAATAGATTAACCTAAAATAGCCAATTTTCAAAACTGAGCATCTGTGACTCTGTTATATGGGGCAGGGCTGCGAATTTATCGGCATTTTGACGATTTTTTACTAAAAAAATAGCAAACGCCGATGTTCCGATTTTTGCCCCAAAAATGACGATATTATCTCAGTTCAAAAATTTTGATTAGAGCCACATTTAGAGCCAGCAAAAGAGAGAATACATTTGACAATCAGAATCAGATAAAGAAATTGCAAGTTTTTACTAGAGATTTCATACATGTAGGAGCTATACCTCATTTCACATCTACAGTATTAGTATTACGGTTGCCACTCGTGCCAAAACTAATTAGAAGAACATTTTATCAAAAATCTACCAAATCTACAAAAATATCTTGAAGTTGTTGATCAAATTTATGTGATTACCCAGCAAAAAAAGCGTCGCCAAAAAAGTAATGAAAATGTTCTTTTTGGATCCGGAAGTGGTGCAAATTTGTCGCAGAAGCGATGAATTTAACATGGGCTTGTCATACACTAAAAAAAAAGCATACTCGGTTCCAAAGATTTTGTCTTTACTTTAAAAAATTTGGTATTGATTCCGCTCCAAAGAAGCGGAGAATACAAGTAAGGATACTTTTAAGACACAATTCTCTTTTAAATTTAGGTTTTGTGTACTTGCTTCTAGGAAGCAAATTTTAATTTTTCGCTTTCTCAGCTTTTTTTCTTCATATGCTATAAAAGTCCTTTAAAAACGAGTTAACGGCAACTTTATTTTCCAAATTAGGACTCGACTTCCAGTAGAAAGTATGCTATGTTTGAAGTAAAAAACTTCTTTAAAATAAAGTTTTGAAAAACATGTCCTATATTTGAACGATTTTTTGCTTTGTAGTCAAGATGCAAAAAGACAACAAATTTAAAGACAAAAATATCTTGAAATTTAAAGAATTTTTCTGAATTTTTTCTTTCATGTTAAGATACCCATTTTTAAGTCAAATCACTTAATTATAAGGACAATATGACTTCATTGAAAAGTTTATCGACTTTTGGACAAGGAAAATAACTTTATTTTAGAGAAATGCGTCTTCTATGCTAAGCAAAATTTGTATTCGTATTTTAAAGACATGAAATCTTTGACCTCAGGACAATATTTTTTTCAGTGTAGGACGGAAGTACTCCATTTCAAAAGCCGTTGCACTGAATTTGCATCACATCTTTAGGTATGATCCGAATTCAATGTTTTGAATGTAAATTAAAAAAATTTGTGATATTTTGTCAAATAAATAATTTTTACATTTTTTTATAATTTTTAATGGATACTAACGCTTGTCGGAAACGTTTGACCTTAAATATTTTCAAAAATGCACAATTTTTTCAGATTGGATTTAGCATTTTTTCGACAAAATTTAAATGATTTGTACAGTTTTATGAATTATTACTCTGTTTTTAACCTATTTGAAACAAAAAAAGTTAAAATTATCCATTAAAAGTATGAAAAACCCAAGGTATAAACAATTTAATTAAAAGAACTTCCTGAGTAGTTAAAATAAAGAACATCATTGGGAGTGCATCTTCCGGAAGTGCTTTTAAAGTTGTGCTTTTGGAAGAACTTTCAAATTTTTTTGCTGGGTAGTATATACAAAAATTTTGTTTTATTCGAAAGAAATTTTTTATATGGAATTTATAGAAAGTTTTGTTACAATTTTATTTCTATAGAAAATTTTGTGAAAATTGTATTTCTATAGAAAATTTTGTCAACAATTCATTTCTATAGAAAATTTTGTTAAAATTTTATTTCTACAGAAAAAGTTGTTAACATTTTATTTCTATAGAAAATTTCGGCAAAATTTTATTTGTATAGAAAATTTTGTCAAAATTTTATTTCTATAGAAAATTATGTCAAAATTTTATTTCTCTAGAATATTATGTCAAAATTTTATTCCTACAGAAAATTTTGTCAATATTTTATTTCTATAGGAAATTTTGTCAAAATTGTATTTCTATAGAAAATGTTGTCAAAATTTTATTTCTATAAAAAAATTTTCAACATATTATTTCTATACAGAATTTGGTCAAAATTGTATTTCTATAGAAAACTTCCTCAAGCCTTTATATCTGTAGAAAATGTTTGCACATTTTTATTTCTATAGAATATTCTTGCAAAAATTTATTTCTACACCCTCAAAAAAAATCGCTTCTTTAACATATGTTCCAAACATATTTTGCAGGAAGGGCATATATTATTGGATACTGCCGAAACATTAATATGTTTGTTTTATGTGAACATATTATATGTTTGGAGGCATTTTGAGCCCAAAAATATTATATGCTTGGAAGAATTTTTCCCAAAGACGATTGTGCTCATTCCCTAACATACTTCCACGAAATATTTTTGTTCTTGGCACCTTTTTCTGTAATAAAAATAATGTTGAAGAAATTATTCACTTTTATAAATTTTTTAAATTTTACCTTTCGCCTGCACGGAGAATCGAACCGAGGACCATACAGTTTGTAAGCCAACACACTATCCACTGCTACGTAGCTGTTATGGTCACCAGCAGATAATTGTCGTTATAAGGTACATTTATATAGCATAGTTTGCAGCGCCCACGAGCCCATGCAAACATAACATTATTTAACAGAAACATACATTTGTTTGCTACGTGGAGCAGTGGTTAGCATGTCTGCCTTGAATGCAAAGGGTCGTGGGTTCAATCCCTGCTCCGACCGAACACTTTTTTTGTTTTAATTTACACATTTATATTTATACTATATTAAATTTTTATAATGAAACTTCGAAATGTGGGTTATTAAAGATTTATAGTCAGTAACAGTGCTTGATATAAACGAAATTGACTGATTTTTGGATAAAATATTATTTTTTTATTGCAAAAATAACAATTTTGTAACAAAAAACTGTTTTTGGTACAAAACTTTAAAATTTGGAAGGAATTCAAAAACTCCAACAAAAGAACGTGGAGTTGAGTATAAACATACATAAATAATTTTATAATATAAACATACATTTATTTTGGCGTGAACAGTTTTTTACTGGCATTTAACACCATCGCTCTAAAATGCCTTTTATTTTTCTTTAATAATTCATTTTAAAGAAAGTAAACTTTTTAAATTGTTTTAGCTGCAAAACTCGAACTTAATGCCCGCTTTTATATTTGAAGGTGTCCGTCAACTCCTCGTGGACTACTTATTAATAAAGAGGAACTAAACTTTGTTTTTATAAATTTTACTGTGTAATTTTTCACCATTTCCTCCTTATTTCATTTTACTGTCCCAACTCTAAAAAGAGTATAGTGCCCTTTCGTTATTTTCATGAAGACCCCTGATTTCTTTTAACGAACCAAGAAAAAAATTGTGCCCATAATGCCAAAATGATAAACAAAACACATGTCCACACATACATAAAATGCTGCTCTCAAGGCGAAAACATATGCTGTTTGTTTTTCAAATGTCTATTCTCTTGGTTCCGAATGTCTATTCTCTTTATTCAAATTAAATAATATTTAGACTTAGGCATATCAAATGTATGGCCTTACGATAAAACAGTTTTCCGAAACAACGTACAAGCGGGTTTCACAGAAATTGTTCTCTTTTGATTCTTTCGCTGTGTTATGTTCAGTGTTGCCAATTTGGTGCTTTTAGCACCAAATTTAGTGCTTTTTGATTTCTAAAAAGCACCAAATTGCCTTTTTGGTGCCTTTTCAAAAAAAGCACCAACTTGGTGCTTTCTGGCATTTTCATTTAGTGCTTTTGGTGCTTTTTTTATTTTGAACAGTATTAAGTTTAATTGATACAAAAATTTTGATTAGACTTTCAAGAGCCGAAGAAACTCAAATTTATTGCCAAATATAGAATTTGATTGTTATGAAGTTGGTATTGATTATTTTTTAATTAATATTGTTATTTAGGGTATTCTGTAGGAAAGTCGAGCGATGAGTGTCGAATTTTTTAATTTGGTAAATATGTCATTAAAAACGTTTGTATTAAATCCACAAAAGTACGCACAACTGAAATAAGCAATAGACTTCTTCCATATATTAATATTTTGAAAGTTGAACAATATCACCGATCAAAATGAATTGGACGAAAGCATTAAAACTGATCAAGGTGTATACTTGAATAGCGGTTCATAATGGTGAGTACTAAGTTAGAGTTTTGCCGCTAAAGTGAAAACTATATCAGTAAAAATGGGCATAAAATTATGCATATTTGCTGCAAAGTTTATTATAACTTGATGGGGAATAGCCAAAAGCTAATTTTCACAAAAGTTTGTATTCCTTAAAATGATTAATTAATGAAAAGTAATTGTGAAAAAAATGACTATTTTAGCGGCTAAACTCGAAATTCATTCATTGAAATTGAATTCACAAAAGTTCTATAATCCATCTTCGGAAGTTTTTTTTTTTTTTTTTTTTTTTTTTTTTTTTTTTTTTAGTAGAGCATTTAATTTTCGATTTTGTGGTGGAAGGTGGTATGTTGGAATTTATAATATTTTTTTTGGTGCTTTTTGGCCTTGGGGAGTTGGCAACACTGGTTATGTTGATATGTTTCATCAACTCTCCATATCTATTTCTTTCTCTATACTCTCTCTGTTGCTTTGAATAAAATATCTCAACATATGTATGTTGAGTCGAAATTTTGTAAATTTATATATGTTTGCATTCACACATATGATTTTTATGAAACATTCATGCCCCAAACATAATATATTCTAACATATTAACATAGATGTCCCAAACATTTAGTGTTAGTTTAGGAACATTGCATGTTTGCACTTAAATATATTGTGTTTTAAAATTGTGCCCGAAACACATTTTGTTTATATCGGAACATATGAAAAACATATTTTTCTAAGAGTGTATAGAACATTTTTTCTAGGGTAAGTGCAGCAAATGTGGTATACCCATTTGTTTTCCGAAAGCCAAATTTTTAGCTTATATATATATATATATATATATATATATATATATATATATATATATATATATATATATATATATATATATATATATATATATATATATATATATATATATATATATATATATATATATATATATATATATATATATATATATATATATATATATATATATATATATATATATATATATATATATATATATTTTATATTGTTTTTTGAATTGCATAGCATTGCATAAAAATGTTTTTTTTTTTAATTTTATTTTTATACAAGACTGAATTCATTATGATTTTGTAGCCGAAATGCATAGTTGTGTTAATTTTCTCTTCTTTATAGGAAATAAATATTTTTGTTTTTAACCAAAAAATTAGCCGATTTTTTCGGAAAAAAGTGACGATTATTTTTGAAATTTTATTAGCAGCCCTGATATGGGGTTATGTGGCGAAACCAATAATTATGGCATTTCGCGTATTATTTCCTTCGCCTTCTGCAACATAGAACATTTTATAACGTTTAGGTGACCAATTTGCAAACCATGTTTCTATAGCTGGCTCGTTAAGATGCTTCATAGCAAATTTTGATCATTATTTGCATAAACACTTTGCACAACGAGCCCAAAACTGTAGAAAACCAAACTCATTAAACGAACATTATAAATTGCATTCATTGAATGAATGAATGAAATAAAGAAAAAAAAAACAAAACAATTCACAACTTCAGCAATAAACCCTCTATTAAATATGAGATTTTCTTTTGTTTTGCAATACTTCACACAAATCCAACATAAACATAATTAAGATGGTTTACACACAGATATGACTTTGGAATTTGGTAATTTAAGAAAATGCTAACTCTAACAACCATTAGGTTTCATATATTCCGTGTTTAAAAAACGCAGTTCCAAATGCTGCAATTGAAAATGTACATTAGTACAATGATAAGTATGCAAGCATCTGATGGGGTATTTTTAAAAAGACAAATTTAAGAATAGATTAACCTAGAAATCATTGAGGTAATTTTCGCGTACTCAATCCGATTAATGAAGTCTCATAACGTGTTCTTATATGTTAACAATGCAATTCTAACTATGTGTTGTGCAACTATATTCTAACAAGTATATTTGTCAGACTAAAAACGACAGCTACATCATATTTGTTTTATTGCCAGTTCAATATCAGGTTGGCTGATAAGTCCCCGGTCTAACAAAGAAAAACACATTTTTTTTGTCAAAATTCGTTTTTATTATTCAACATAGTTCCCTTCAAGAGCGATACAACGATTATAACGACCTTCCAATTTTTTGATACCATTTTGGTAGTACTCCTTCGGTTTTGCCTCAAAATAGGCCTCAGTTTCGGCGATCACTTCTTCATTGCAGCCAAATTTTTTCCCTGCGAGCATCCTTTTGAGGTCTGAGAACAAGAAAAAGTAGCTGGGGGCCAGATCTGGAGAATACGGTGGGTGGGGAAGCAATTCGAAGCCCAATTCATGAATTTTTGCCACAGTTCTCAATGACTTTTGGCACGGTGCGTTGTCTTGGTGGAACAACACTTTTTTCTTCTTCATATGGGGCCGTTTTGCCGCGATTTCAAACTTAAAACGCTACAATAACGCCATGTAATAGTCATTGTTGATGATTTTTCCCTTCTCAAGATAATCGATAAAAATTATTCCATGCGCATCCCAAAAAACAAAGGCCATTACTTTGCTAGCGGACTTTTGAGTCCTTTCACGCTTCGGAGACGGTTCACCGGTCGCTGTCCACTCAGCCGACTGTCGATTGGACTCAGGAGTGTAGTGATGGAGCCATGTTTCATCCATTGTCACATATCGACGGAAAAAACTCGGGTGTATTACGAGTTAACAACTGCAAACACCGCTCAGAATCATCAACACGTTGTTGTTTTTGGTCAAATGTGAGCTCGCGCGGCACCCATTTTGCACAGAGCTTCCGCATATCCAAATATTGATGAATGATATGACCAACACGTTCCTTTGATATCTTTAAGGCCTCTGCTATCTCGATCAACTTTATTTTACGGTCATTCAAAATCATTTTGTGGATTTTTTTTGATGTTTTCATAGGTAACCACCTCTTTCGGGCGTCCACTGCGTTCACCGTCCTCCGTGCTCATGTCACCACGCTTGAATTTTGCATACCAATCAATTATTGTTGATTTCCCTGGGGCAGAGTCCGGAAACTCATTATCAAGCCAAGGTTTTGCTTCCACCGTATTTTTTCCCTTCAGAAAACAGTATTTTATCAAAATACGAAATTCCTTCTTTCCATTTTTTTCACAATAACAAAAGTTGCCTTACAAAAGACGCTCTATCTCACAAACTAATTGACTTACAGACGTCAAATTTTGACACGAATCATTTGAAGGTTGGTACTATATAAAAATAATATGAATTTAATACTAGCGACGCCATCTATGTGTCAGACCGGAGACTTATCAGCCAACCTGTTATATTACCAAAACCATTTGCGTCAAAATTAATTTAAAAAGAAAGTAATTCATGATAAGAGTTCAACCGTAATTATGTGATCATAATCAACATAATGTGAACAAAGTAGTTGTGTATCGCAACATAAGTAAATCGTTATAATAATTCTGATATCGTTGCCATTCGCCATGGTGATGGTTCGGTGAGTGATGTCCAGGGATACATGCCGTGCTGGCTAAAATATCCCATGATAGAGTGCAACCTTTATAGAAAACCAAGCTGAAGGTAAAGCCTTACAAAGTAGATGCTGTTCTTGAACGAAGATGGTGAATTTTCGAACATCGTGTGCTCGGACGAGAAACTATTTGTCATCTCATGATAGAGGCGGGCAGATTCCGCATATTAGGGATACCTGGACATGTTGAAATTAGAGGAAAAGCAAAGGCAATGGCCGGACCTCTAAAGTTGAGGGTAAAGCCTTACCAATTCCAAAAGAAACATAAAGTAGTTGCTGCTCTTGGACGAACGTGGTGAATTTTCAAACATTGTAGAGCCTTAGATGATGCAAAAGGTACACATATTAGTTTCTGCTTTTGGACGTACAAGGAGAATTTCCGAATATCGTTTAATCTGAGACTATTTTCCGCCTTAACACCCTTAGAAAAAATCATGAACGGCGTGGTCATTTCGAAACGATCCGTTCATGAAAGTGAATCAACAAACATGTGTTGACAAATTGAGAACAGATGGGGTCAATCTGACAACGTAAAAATAACACCATACGTTGTCAAAATAACAACCAGCGTTCATGATCTGAAAACGTATTGGTTACGAATTTATAAACAAAATTCAAAAAACTCGAACTTGCCTGCCCCATATGCGTTAACAGTCGCCTTAGCACATTGCGCCACCGGAGGAGTTGTCATAACAACGTCTAGCGATTATTTGAAGACTTTGCATGGAAAAAGAAAAAAGAATGCCATTCATGAAATCGTGAACATTCCGTTTTGATTTGTTGTGAACGTTTCCGTTTCATTTTTACAACGTCCGTTCACGATTGTGGAACACAATTTTCTCTATTAGTGAAGGTATCAACGGATGATGGTCTATATTGAGCATGCTTTGAACTGTTGTGCTATCTTGTTGATGTTGTTACCGAAAAAACGTTAACAACTCCAGAAATTATAGGAAAAAACGTTAACAACTCCAGAAATTATATAGATTTGTTTCCGCACTGCAGTGATAGAAACTTGCTATTGATATGAAGATATCGCGAGAACAGATGGAGCTATAACTATATCGTACTTCGTTTTTATGCTTCCTGACTTTTGCTGCAATAACTCCCGTTCCCTTCGATTCTATTTTCCCGATTCATCCTGGTTCCTGACTTGTAATTGCCTATAATCCTCCCTCCCATCATACCTGTTATACTCCTGGCCTTTAACTACACATTTCCTATGTCCGTTCCTGTTATTCTTATACATGCTATCATCATGTTCCTGATTCATCCTAGTCCCTGACTTATAATTGCCTACATTCCTCTCTCTTTCATAATACCCGTTAAATTCCTCTCCTTTAACCATACATATTTTTATTCCTGCTATTCAAACTTTTCTGCCTTTATCGGGAAAATGACCTAAATGCAGTATTGAAGCCTTGCGGAGACAAACATTTCGGCCGCAGACCATGGACATTCCAACAAGATTTGGCACCATCACGCTCATCACGCGTCAACAGAAAAATGACTAAAAAACAAGGTTCCCTTTTCACCAAAATATCCGGATCTCAATCCGTTGGACGTTTGCGCCAGGAGCATTTTTGAGACTAAGGCTATGGTCACACTAGGCAAATATTTGTCCAAAATGAGTGTCAAACATTTTTCCAGAACCATTTTCCAAATATCTGGATACGGTTTTTGGAAAATAACCCTACCATGGTATTATATGTCCAATATGAGCTATTTATGTTTTCTGGTTCGGCTGTGGCGATGGATTCTTTTTCGATTTCTGTCAAATATTTGCCCAGTGTGACCATAGCATAAGGTTAGCACTAATACTAAACTAAAGTGTCGAAAAAAACTCAAAGGGCGCTTCGCTGGGAATTGGCCAATTTACCACAGAGCCACTTTCCAAAGACCCGAAATGAATCACCTCCCCCAGCCAGATCTATACCAAAGGCTATGGAAATTCGAATCAGCGAGCTATGAAACATGCCTATATTCAGGCTTGTGTAGATTTGTTTATGGCATTTTCTTATCAATAATTTAATGATACGAATTCCTTAATCTTCATGTCTCTCAATTGTAATAATAATATGTAGCTCTATACTGACTTAGCCTACATAAGATGGGAAAACTGGATCTATGCAATAGTCAAGACAAAGATGATCATATCAAGCCAAAGCAAATGGATTCCAAAATTTAAAGTACTTCGTACCAATGAAATATGGTCGTTTGAATTGGTAACACTTTATGAACTCGTCACTGTCCCTCACTCTCTCTTTCAGTAGATTCCCCTTACTTAGTTTATTGCTACAAACATATTTGTTGATCCATATTATTCCATTTAATTAATTAGCATAACCAAGTTCATGACCATTTTAAATATGTTAATTTTATTCATTCAAACCTAAATAAGTTAACACAATTTTATTATCTGTGAGTCACACTTGAAAACATTGGCATTATTTATATCTAATTTAATCTAACAAATGAAATCAATCAAATTAGCCTAATGTTATTAAATCTCCGTTTTTATAGACAAACAGTGGTCCTAAGCCTACAAAAAAATGCGAACAACATTACAACATATAAAATTATATTGATTATTGTAATAACTGCAAAGTTGAGAAAAAGTTATGAAGGAACAATGCAACTCACTTCGCCTGGGCCAAAGCTTAGGAAATGTTGAATACTTTAAAAAGTGGATTAAAAATTAGAATTTTTGGTTTTATTCGATCTTTCTTTTTTATTAAATAGAAAATAATTATTCAAGCTTGAGATCGTTTAATCTGAACGGATTTGAACAAACTTTTTTTTACACTTCTATACATTCTCTACAATCAAAAAAAAAAGTAGTGAAAATGTGCTTTTTGGATCCGGAAGTGGTGCAACATTGGCTCAGAAGCGATGAATTTAACATGGGATTGTCATAAGACGGATGTCCACCATTTCCACAGCCGTTGCACTAAATTTGCTTCACTTCTTAAGGTGTGATCCGAATTCAGTGTTTTGGATGTAAATTAAAAAAAAAAAAAACAAGAATATACGGCCGTAAGTTCGGCCAGGCCGAATCTTATGTACCCTCCACCATGGATTGCGTGGACACTTCTACGAAAGGCTGTCATCCACAAATTTCAACTCACATGGTTGTTAAATATCATATACTACCACCACGTACCAAATTTCAACCAGATCGGATGCATTTTGCTTCTCCAAAAGGCACCGGAGGTCAAATCTGGGGATCGGTTTATATGGGAGCTATATATTATTATGGACTGATAGGAACCAATTCCTGCATGGTTGTTGGATACCCTATACTAACATCACGTACCAAATTTCAACCGAATGGGAAGAATTTTGCTCTTCCAAGGTGCTCCGGAGGTCAAATCTGGGGATCGGTTTATATGGGGCCTATATATAAGTATGGACCAATATCGACCAATTTTTGCATGGGTGTTTGAGGCCATATATTAACATCACGTACCAAATTTCAACTGCATCAGATAAATTTTGGTCTTCCAACAGGCTCCGAAGGTCAAATCTGGTGATCGGTTTATATGGGGGCCATATATAATTACGGACCTATATGGACCAATTGTTGCATGGTTGTTAGAGACCACATACTAACACCATGTACCAAATTTCAGCCGGATCGGATGAAATTTGCTTCTCTTAGAGGCTCTGCAAGCCAAATCGGGGGATCGGTTTATATGGGGGCTATATATAATTATGGACCGATGTTAACCAATTTTGCATGGTTGTTAGAGACCATATACTAACACCATGTACCAAATTTCAGCCTGATCAGATGAAATTTGCTTCTCTTAGAGGCTCCGCAAGCCAAATTGGGGGATCGGTTTATATGGGGGCTATATATAATTATGGACCGATATGGACCAATTTTTGCATGGTTGTTAGATACCATATACTAACACCATGTACCAAATTTCAGCCGGATCGGATGAAAATTGTTTCTCTTAGAGGCTCTGCAAGCCAAATCGGGGGATCGGTTTATATGGGGGCTATATATAATTATGGACTGATGTGGACCAATTGTTGCATGGTTGTTAGAGACCATATACTAACAACATGTACCAAATTTCAGCTGGATCGGATGAAATTTGCTTCTCTTAGAGGCTCCGCAAGCCAAATCGGGGGATCGGTTTATATGGGGGCTATATATAATTATGGACCTATGTGAACCAATTTTTGCATGGTTGTTAGAAACCATAGTAACACCATGTACCAAATTTCACGCCGATCGGATGAAATTTGCTTCTCTTAGAGGCTCCGCAAGCCAAATCGGGGGGTCGGTTTATATGGGGGCTATATATAATTATGGACCGATATGGACCAATTTTTGCATGGTTTTTAGAGACCATATTCTAACACCACGTACCAAATTTCAACCGGATCGGATGAATTTTGCTCCTCTAGGAAGCTTCGGAGTTCAAATCTGGGGATCGGTTTATATGGGGGCTATATATAATTATGGACCGATATGGACCAATTTTTGTATGGTTGTTAGAGGCCATATAATTACACCATATACCAAATTTCAGCCGGATCGGATGAAATATGCTACTCTCATAGGCTCCGCAAGCCAAATCTGGGGGTCCGTTTACTTGGTGGCTATACGTAAAAGTGGACCGATATGGTCCATTTGCAATACCATCGACCTACATCAATAACAACTACTTGTGCCAAGTTTGAAATCGATAACTTATTTCATTCGGAAGTTAGGGTAATTTCAACAGACGGACGGACATACTTAGATCGACTCAGAATTTCACCACGACCCAGAATATATATACTTTATGGGGCCTTAGAGCAATATTTCGATGTGTGACAAACGGAATGACAAAGGTAATATACCCCCCATCCTATGGTGGAGGGTATAGAAATCAAAAAGGTCCAGCGGGACCTCATCACGCACTGAAGGGTTAAGATTAGAATTTAAATTCTGAAGTATTTTGTGGGAAATACGAATTTATTAAATCTTTATGCTTCATTTATGTATAAACTATTTTATTTTTATACCCACCACCATAGAATGGTGACGGGGGTATAATAAGTTTGTCATTCCGTTTGTAACGCATCGAAATATCGATTTCCGACTATATAAAGTATATATATTCTTGATCAGGGAGAAATTCTAAGACGATATAACGATGTCCGTCTGTCCGTCTGTCTGTCTGTCTGTCTGTCTGTTGTAATCACGCTACAGTCTTCAATAATGAAGCAATCATGCTGAAATTTTGCACAAACTCGTCTTTTGTCTGCAGGCAGGTCAAGTTCGAAGATGGGCTGTATCGGTCCAGGTTTTGATATAGTCGCCATATAAACCGACCTCCCGATTTGGGGTCTTGGGCTTATAGAAACCGTAGTTTTTATCCAATTTGCCTGAAATTTGAAATCTGTAGGTATTTTGTGACCGTAAAGAGGTGTGCCAAAAATGGTGAGTATCGGTCCACGTTTTGGCATAGCCCCCATATAGACCGATCTCCCGATTTTACTTCTTGGGCTTATAGAAACCGCAGTTTTTATTCAATTTACCTGAAATTGGAAATCTAGAGGTATTATAGGACCACAAGTACGTGTGCCAAAAATTGTGAGTATTGGTCCATATTTTGGTATAGCCCCCATATAGACCCATCTCCCGATTTTACTTCTTTGGCTTATAGAAATCGCAGTTTTTATTCAATTTACCGGAAATTGGAAATCTGGAGGTATTGTAGGACCACAAATACGTGTGCCAAAAATTGTGAGTATCGGTCCATATTTTGGTATAGCCCCCATATAGACCGATCTCCCGATTTGGGGTCTTGGGCTTATAGAAACCTTATTTTTTATCCAATTTGTCTGAAATTGGAAATCTAGAGGTATTTTAGGACCATAAAGAAGTCTGCCGAAAATGGTGAGGATCGGTCCATATTTTGGTATAGCCCCCATATAGACCGATTTCCCGATTTTACTTCTTGGGCTTCTAGAATCCGAAGTTTTTATACTATTTGCCTGAAATTTGAAATCTAGAGGTATTTTCGGGTCATAAAGAGGTGTGCCGAAAACGGTGAGTATCGGTCCATATTTTAGTATAGCCCCCATAAGAACGATCTCCCGATTTAACTCCTTGGGTTTCTAGAAACCGTAGTTTTTATCTGATTTGCCTGAAATTGTAAATGTTCTGTTATTTTAGGCTCACAAAAACGTGTATCGGATTAGGTTTTTATAGGTCCATTTGGTAATGCCTCCATATAGACCGACTTCACTTCTTGAGGGTGTAGAAGGCGCACTGATGATGAAAATTGCTTGAAACTCAATGTAAAATTTCCAGATTTTACTTCTACAGATTTAAGATTTCAAATCAAGACGTTATTTTATAATTTTCTTGCACACTTACAAGAGATGTTAATGATTCCTCTAAAACTCAAACAAAAATGGTTCTTATAAATCCAGAATCTGATATAGTCCTCATGGATGAAATCTTTAAATTTATCTTCGGGAAGTGTCCTCAAGTCCTCAAGCCCTCCTGAAATTTCAAAGGAAACCCTAATATTTGGTTCATGGTGGTGGGTATTTAAGATTCGGCCCGGCCGAACTTACTGCTGTATATACTTGTTTTTTAATTCATTTAACTAACGTACACAAAGAATTATTAAAGTGAAGGTCCTGGTTCTGAAGGGCTTAGTTCCCTGGCGGGTTCACTATTTTTATACCCTTCACCACTACTGTGGTACAGGGTATAATAAGTTTGTGCATTTGTATGTAACGCCAAGAAATAATGGTCATGGACCCATCTTTTAGTATACCGATCGGCTTAGAATTAAATTCTGAGTCGATTTAGTGCACAAAATACAGCTCGCAATTTCAGTCCGATCGTCCTCAAATTTGGCAGAGGGCCGTTTCTTGGGACAGAGACAATCGCTATTGGTTTTGGTTCGGTTCAGATTTAGATATAGCTGTCATATATATTTATCTCCGATGTGGTCATAGTTAGCGTGTTTATCAACCGATTTTTTTGGAATACCGTACATCCAAATATTTTATGAATCTCGAAAAGCTTGCAAAATATCAGCCAAATCGGTTCAGATTTAGATATAGCTCCCATATATATCTTTCGCCCGATATGGACTTATATGGCCCCAGAAGCCAGATTTTTGGCCGAATTTGGTTGAAATTTTGCACTAGGAGTACAATTAGTAGTATAGTCAAGTGTGCAAAATTTGATTGAAATCGGTTCAGATTTAGATATAGCTCCCATATATATCTTTCGCCCGATATGGACTAATATGGTCCTAAAAGCCAGAGTTTTGGCCCAATTTCGTTGAAATTTTGCACAGGGAGTAGATTTAGCATTGTAGCTATGCGTGCCAAATTTGATTGAAATCGGTTCAGATTTAGATATAGATTCCATATATATTTTTCGCCCGATATGGACTTATATGGCCCCAGAAGCCAGAGTTTTGGCCCAATTTGGTTGAAATTTTGCACTAGGAGTACAATTAGTAATATAGTCATGTGTGCCAAATTTGGTTGAAATCGTGTTTTTTCTGATTTCGACAAAAATGGCCAAAATATCAACATTTTCCTTGTTAAATCGCCACTGCTTAGTCGAAAAGTTGTAAAAATGACTCTAATTTTCCTAAACTTCTAATACATATATATCGAGCGATAAATCATAAATAAACTTTTGCGAAGTTTCCTTAAAATTGCTTCAGATTTAAATGTTTCCCATATTTTTTTACTAGCATTGTGTTCCACCCTAGCGACTTAAATTTTGAGTCTATAGATTTTGTAGAAGACTATCAAATTCTGTCCAGATCGAGTGATATTTAAATGTATGTATTTGGGACAAACCTTTAATTATAGCCACAGCTAACCATTGCACCACGGTGGCTCCCACAGTTGTGCAACCCACGACCTTGTGTATGCCCGCCTTGCATACACAAGTTCGTGGGTTCGATTTCTGCTTCGACCGAACACCAAAAAGTTTTTCAGCGGTGGATTATCCCACCTCAGTAATGCTGGTGACATTTCTGAGGGTTTCAAAGCTTCTCTAAGTGGTTTCACTGCAATGTGGAACGCCGTTCGGACACGGCTATAAAAAGGAGGTCCCTTGTCATTGAGCTTAACATGGAATCGGGCAGCACTCAGTGATAAGAGAGAAGTTCACCAATGTGGTATCACAATGGACTGAATAGTCTAAGTGAGCCTGATACATCGGGCTCCCACCTAACCTAACCTTTATTTGTAGCCCCCAACACATTTGACGGATATGATATCGAAAATTTATATCTACAAAGTGGTGCAGGGTATAATATAGTCGGCCCCGCCCGACTTTAGACTTTCCTTACTTGTTTTAATATAGTTTTTTTTTGAATTCACATTTTAAGCAACCTAGCAATTATTTAATGCGGCTCTTATTGAGATGTCACCATGGAAAATGGTGTCATATTATTAGACCATAAAAAATTGCCCCCATAAATTTTATAGTAATAGGCTTCCTTCCACATCATTAACAAAAACGATTACAAAAATCAGTTTCATTGCAACCATTATTTCGCTAACACGCATATCTTGCACTAACCTCTACCAATATTATCCATGAATAATGGTGGTGAATGGTGCATGTAACCGAATACGAAATACTTGAATTTCGTTATTTCTCTGGCCCACATGAAAGTTTAATTAATTTTACGTTCTATTAACTCAATTGTGAATATCCACACTTTATAGAGGGGTGTTTAGCGGTATGTGTTAGTTTTGCCAATGAATAAAAAAGTCTACAAATATTTTAATGAAAAAGTCTTTCAAATGATAATAATATATAATAAAATATAAAGGGTGATTTGTTAAGAGCTTGATAACTTTTTTTTAAAAAAAAACGCATAAAATTTGCAAAATCTCATCGGTTCTTTATTTGAAACGTTAGATTGGTCCATGACATTTACTTTTTGAAGATAATTTCATTTAAATGTTGACCGCGGCTGCGTCTTAGGTGGTCCATTCGGAAAGTCCAATTTTGGTCAACTTTTTCGAGCATTTCGGCCGGAATAGCCCGAATTTCTTCGGAAATGTTGTCTTCCAAAGCTGGAATAGTTGCTGGCTTATTTCTGTAGACTTTAGACTTGACGTAGCCCCACAAAAAATAGTCTAAAGGCGTCAAATCGCATGATCTTGGTGGCCAACTTACCGGTCCATTTCTTGAGATGAATTGTTCTCCGAAGTTTTCCCTCTAAATGGCCATAGAATCGCGAGCTGTGTGGCATGTAGCGCCATCTTGTTGAAACCACATGTCAACCAAGTTCAGTTCTTCCATTTTTGGCAACAAAAAGTTTGTTAGCATCGAACGATAGCGATCGCCATTCACCGTAACGTTGCGTCCAACAGCATCTTTGAAAAAATACGGTCCAATGATTCCACCAGCGTACAAACCACACCAAACAGTGCATTTTTCGGGATGCATGGGCAGTTCTTGAACGGCTTCTGGTTGCTCTTCACTCCAAATGCGGCAATTTTGCTTATTTACGTAGCCATTCAACCAGAAATGAGCCTCATCGCTGAACAAAATTTGTCGATAAAAAAGCGGATTTTCTGCCAACTTTTCTAGGGCCCATTCACTGAAAATTCGACGTTGTGGCTCGTTAGTAAGTCTATTCATGATGAAATGTCAAAGCATACTGAGCATCTTTCTCTTTGACACCATGTCTGCATGAAAATCCTAACCTCAAAAGAATCACCCTTTACTATAAATGATTTTTTCTTCAAGAATCGGTCAACTATCACATAAAAAACAAAAAACCTACGTTTTTGTATATACACTGAAAAAAAAAACATTTTAGTGTTAATTGAACATAATTTTTTGCGTTTCTTTTTAGAAATTCTCTTGCGAAATTCATTCCGATACAACCATCATTTCAACAGATTTAATTGAGTTCATGTCTGCCTGACAAAGGTTTCTCGGTTTTTAATCTGTGGCCGTAACACACAGGAAAACATTTACCAAAATATTAAAAATTGATTGAAGTAGAAAACGCAGTTAATTACAAAATTAACTGATACAATTAATTTTAATCAAATTTAAAATAAAAACGGCAGTTAAGAAAATTATTGAAAATTTGATTGAAAGTTTTTAATTACAATATTAATTATCCCACATAAATATATATTAATTAAATAACAAATATATTTCCAATCAAAAATATTATTGAAAATTTTGTTCGGAAGTATTTAGGAACTCAATTTATTAAATTATTTGGCATATCTGACAAGATCCAAAATGGTTATAATGATAAAGATATAATTAGATACATCAACAGATATCTTCAGATTTTATATTATATCTGGTTATATCTGACGGTAACAAACTCCATGCTTATACAATATGCTCAGATCTAATATATGAGTTTTGAGATTCAATTGTATCAAATCTTATCCCTTTATTTTTACTCAGTTACTTAGACTCAACTATTTAAAAAAAGTCTTGTCTTCTCTATACAAAAAAAATCACCAAAATATTTCCAATTAAAAAGGTGATTGCAAAAAAAAACATTTTGACAAAAATTCCTGTAGAAAGAAAATTTTGACAAAATTCCTAAAAAAAGAAAATGTTGACTAAAGTTCCTCTGGAAAGAAAATTTTGGCAAAATTTCCTAAAGAACGAAATTTTTTACAAAATTTCTTATAGAAAGAAAATTTTGCAAAATTTTCGATAGAAAGAAAACTTTGACAAAGTTTCCTATAGGAAGAAAATGTTGACAATATTTCTTATGGAGTGAAAATTTCGTATAGAAAGAAAATTTTGACAAAATTTCCTATAGAAAGGAATTTTTTACAAAATTCCCCATAAAGACGAAATGTTGACGGGATTTCCGATGGAAAGAAAACTTTGACAACGTTTCCTATAGGAAGAAAATGTTGACAATATTTCTTATAGAGAGAAAATTTGAACAAAATTTCCTATAGAAAGAGAATTTTTACCAAATTTTCTATAGAAACAACATTTTAACAATATTTCCTATACAAAGAAAATTTTCCTACATAAAGTAAATATTGACAAAATTTACTATAGAAAGAAAATTTGACAACATTTTCTATAGAAAAATTTTACAAAATTTCCTCTAGAAAAAAATTTACAAAATTTCCTATAGAAAGAAAATTTCACAAAATTTACTATAGAAAAAAATTTTGACAAAATATCCTACAGAGAGAAAATTTTGACAAAATGTCCTATATATAGAAAAAAGTTTTCTGAAAATTTGACAATATTTCTAATAGAAAGAAAATTTTTCTATATAAAGAAAATTTTTACAAAATTTCCTACAGAAAGAAAATTTTCTATATAAAGAAAATTTTTACAAAATTTCCTACAGAAAGAAAATTTTCTACAGGAAGAAAATTTTGACAAAATTTTCTATAGAAAGAAAACCTTGACAAAATTTCCTCTAGAAAAAAAACTACAAAATTTCCTATAGAAAGAAAATTTTGACAAAATTTCCTACAGAAAGAAAATTTTGACAAAATGTCCTATATAAAGGAAATTTTGAGAAAATGTCCAATAGAAAGAAAATTTTGACTAAGTTTCCTATAGAAAGAAAATTTTAACAAAATTTCCTATAGAAAGAGAATTTTGACAAAATTTCCTATAGAAGGAGAATTTTTACCAAATTTTCTATAGAAACAAAATTTTGACAATATTTCCTATACAAAGAAAATTTTCCTATATAAAGAAAATGTTGACAAAATTTACTATAGAAAGAAAATTTTGACAACATTTTCTATAGAAAAATTTGACAAAATTTCCTCTAGAAAAAAATTTACAAAATTTCCTATAGAAAGAAAATTTCACAAAATTTCCTATAGAAAAAAATATTGACAAAATATCCTACAGAAAATTTTGACAAAATGTCTTATATATAGAAAAAAGTTTTCTGAAAATTTGACAATATTTCTAATAGAAAGAAAATTTTTACAAAATTTCCTACAAAAAGAAAATTTTGACAAAATTTTCTGTAGAAAGAAAATTTTGACAAAATTTCCTATAGAAAGAAAATTTTCTATATAAAGAAAATTTTTACAAAATTTCCTACAGAAAGAAAATTTTGACAAAATTTTCTGTAGAAAGAAAATGTTGACAAAATTTCCTATAGAAAGAAAATGTTGACAAAATTTTCTATAGAAAGAAACCTTGACAAAATTTCCTCTAGAAAAAAAACTACAAAATGTCCTATATAAAGAAAATTTTGACAAAATGTCCTATATAAAGGAAATTTTGAGAAAATGTCCAATAGAAAGAAAATGTTGACTAAGTTTCCTATAGAAAGAAAATTTTGACAAAATTTCCTATAGAAAGAGAATTTTGACAAAATTTCCTATAGAAGGAGAATTTTTACCAAATTTTCTATAGAAACAAAATTTTACAATATTTCCTAGAAAAGAAAGAAAATTTTGACAAAATTTTCTATAGAAAGAAAACGTTGACAAAATTTCCTCTAGAAAAAAAACTAAAAAATTTCCTATATAAAGAAAATTTTGACAAAATTTCCTATAGAAAAATTTCGACAAAATTTTTAATAGAAAGAAAATTTTAACAAAATTTCTATAGAAAGACAATTATGACAAAATTTCCTATAGAAAGAAAATTTTAACAAAGTTTTAACGCTTCTATATTTCCTACTATATGTTAATATGTATTTAACATTTACTATTTTTAAATATATTTTATTATTAGTTCTGTTTTGAACACCATTGTTTTTACGATTGTTAACTAGGTTTTTTTTAAAAACCATTTTTGAACTTTATATTTTATTCCAATTATGTGTGATGCGGGATTTTAGGTCTGTTTGTTGACTTTTGTATCACTTAGTACGATAATAAATGAAATGAAATGAAAGCAAGTTTTAACAAAATTTCCTACAGAAAAAAAATATCGACAAATTTTCTTATAGAAAGAACATTTCGAGAAAATTTCCTATAGAAAAAAATTTTGGACAAAATTTGAGGTAAAAAGAAAGAAATTTTTGACAACCTTCCATTGCAAAGAATTAGTTGCTACATTGAGTTTTGCAATCAACAATTAATAAAATTAATTGAAATTTACTAATGAATTCAATTAATTTCTAATCAAACATTTTTCATTTTCGTTATCGAAGACATTTCAATCAAAACATTAATTGGATCAATAATTTCGTGATTAAATCAGATCTTGTTTTCGATGTACACAGAAAAAAAATCACGAAACTATTTCCAATTAAATTCTTTATTGAGTTTTACAAAATTTAAATTGATTGACGAATGACAAAATTTTTAATTGAAACAAAAATCAATTACAAAAATTAATAGTATTAATTAATTTTTTAATTGGATCAATTAACTTTTTAATTGACTTTCAATTAATTTTTTCATTGATTGAAGACATTTAAATTAAAAATTAATTGGATCAATTAATTTCGTGATTGAAGACAAAAACAATTTTTTTGTTTGTGTACGTGTGTTGTATGCAGTCTCAAATTGCTAGCGCATAGTACCATATATAGGCACCCAAACGCCACCAAGAAACCTGTTCGTTCATTCACTGTTATTATGGCACTACGTGTATCTTGAGCAATGACTTGTCATTGATGTGGTTTTAGACACTAGTCTCGACTTACCGGGCCTAACTGACCTATCCAATAATTATTATGACCACATATGTTCTGAGCAAGTGATCTTGGCTTTGCTAGTGCACAGAGATGCCTGTGAATGGTGGCAAACAAGTCCAATACCATGCAATACCCCTCCATCGTCTGTCAGCATCTGACTTAAGATCCAAGGCATGAATCTTTTAAAGGTAAACAACATTTCTTTTTTTTTGCAGATTGTTGCAACAATCTTCGACGGTGAGCATATGCTTTGATAGCATGCAAAAATACTTGCAAACAATTAGACACGGCTTTATTACAATCATTCGAGTGCTTGTAAAGCGTTGGATTAACCCGCTTATTAGTGTTCGCCCACTGTGTATTAAGTAATAATCGAATAATTACACTATGATACAAATGAAAAAAAAAATAATCTTGCATTCATGTTAATGCAACTTTTGTCAAGGTAATTAGCTGATAAGTCCCCGGTCTAACAAAGAAAAACACATTTTTTTTGTCAAAATTCGTTTTTATTATTCAACATAGTTCCCTTCAAGAGCGATACAACGATTATAACGACCTTCCAATTTTTTGATACCATTTTGGTAGTACTCCTTCGGTTTTACCTCAAAATAGGCTTCAGTTTCGGCGATCACCCTTCATTGCAGCCAAATTTTTCCCTGCGAGCATCCTTTTGAGGTCTGAAAACAAGAAAAAGTCGCTGGGGACCAGATCTGGAGAATACGGTGGGTGGAGAAGCAATTCGAAGCCCAATTCATGAATTTTTACCATCGTTCGCAATGACTTGTGGCACGGTGCGTTGTCTTGGTGGAACAACACTTTTTTCTTCTTCATATGGGCCGTTTTGCCGCGATTTCGACCTTCAAACGCTCCAATAACGCCATATAATAGTCACTTTTGATGGTTTTCCCTTCTCAAGATTATCGATAAAAATTATTCCATGCGCATCCCAAAAAACAGAGGCCATTACTTTGCCAGCGGACTTTTGAGTCTTTCCACGCTTCGGAGACAGTTCACCGGTCGCTGTCCACTCAGCCGACTGTCGATTGGACTTAGGAGTGTAGTGATGGAGCCATGTTTCATCTATTGTCACATATCGACGGAAAAACTCGGGTGTATTACGAGTTAACAGCTGCAAACACGGCTCAGAATCATCAACCCATTTTGCACAGAGCTTCCGCATATCCAAATATTGATGAATGATATGACCAACACGTTCCTTTGATATCTTTAAGGCCTCCGCTATCTCGATCAAATTCATTTTACGGTCATTCAAAATCATTTTGTGGATTTTTTTGATGTTTTCGTCGGTAACCACCTCTTTCGGGCGTCCACTGCGTTCACCGTCCTCCGTGCTCATTTCACCACGCTTGCATTTTGCATACCAATCAATTATTGTTGATTTCCCTGGAGCAGAGTCCGGAAACTCATTATCAAGCCAAGTATTTGCTTCCACCGTATTTTTTCCATAAGCGTAGGAAGGCCTCTGGGGAGGCGGCTTAGACGCCCCCAGAACAATTTTAGCCCCCCCCCAGAATTTGAAAACCTCTTTAAGATTTTACATTTTTATAAAAATTAAACAAGTATATACAACCGCACAAAGTTTCGCTAAAGACTTTCATGCACAATCGAATTGTGGTAGCAGTTGCCGATGGCAATATTTGAAGTCTGATATATATGAAATAAAGCTGTGGTATAGTAATTGATATTAAAACTATTCTTTCATAAATTAATATCTTACACTGAAAAAACAGTGAACCCACCAGGAAGAAAACTTTCGGTTAATTTTAGAAAATTTTGAATATTTGTAGAAAATTTTAACTAAACTGTATTACAAACGTTGGCATCACGCCGATGTCATAAAAATAAGTACATATTTTTCGACAAATTCAAGAAAATTTATTAGACATAAATAAGTTTTTTCACCTGTTAAAGAAAATTTTGTAGTTTGAAGGAAAAACTTGGTGTTCAAAATTGCAAGAATATCTTTAGTGACATACGAAGTTCATGATGGACGCATTTTTGGTAAAATTTACAAATTTAAAGAAATTCTGAACTATTTTGTTGAAGACACGAATTTAGTTCATCTTTATGCTTCATTGCAGTATATTTTTTTTCTCGGGTTTTGTTAATTTAACTAACGTACATAAAAAATTATTAGAGTAAAGAAAACTTTCTCTAAACATAATAATTGCATGAACTAAAATAAAGTTAAATTGGCTTTAGTGAAATAGAGAGTTCACTTTTTTTTGAGTGTAATAATGCTGCAAAAAAGAAGTGAAAATGTTCTTTTTGGGTCCGGAAGTGGTGCAAAATTGCCGGAGAAGCGATGAATGTAATATGAACTTGTCATAGAACGAATGTTCACCGTTTCAACAGCCGTTGCAATGAATTTGCATCACTTCTTGCAGTGTGATCCGAATTCAGTGTTTGAATGTGAATTAAAAAATTTTGTGACATTTTCCCAAATAAATAATTTTTATATTTTTTTATGGTTTTTAATGCATTCTAACGCTTTTAAACGTTTTCCCTCGAATATTTTCAAAAACTATCGATTATTCTATGGATTTAGCATTTTTGTGGCAAAATTTGAATAATTTGTACCATTTTATTTATTCTTACAATTTTTTTTTTAATTTCTGAAGTAAGAAAACAAAAATTTACGCATTAAAATATGAAAAAAATTAAGTAAAAAGACTTCCTGTGTAGTTAAAATAATTAACTTCTTTGTGAGGACATTTTCGGAAGTTGTGCCTTCAGAAAAGTGTGGAGCTACTTTTAGTTGCTTTATTATAAATTAATTGTCGAGTTATTTTGATGCCTATTTTTTATTTATTTTTTGGAAATAAAATATTAATTGAACCTTTAAGTTCAGTCTATAAATGTTTAACTAGGGGGGCTATAGCCCCCCCTAGGAAAATTGTCTACCTACGCTAATGTTTTTTTCCCTTCAGAAAACAGTATTTTATCAAAACACGAAATTACTTTTTTTCATTTTTTTCACAATAACAAAAGTTGCTTCACAAAAGACGCTCTATCTCACAAACTAATTGATTTACAGACGTCAAATTTTGACACGATTCATTTGAAGGTTGGTACTATATAAAAATAATATGCATTTAATACTAGCGACGCCATCCATGTGTCAGACCGGGGACTTATCAGCCAACCTGTTATATCAACAAAGAATATAACACGCAGAAAAAGCACATGATTCTGGTAAACATATGATTTGGCTTATTTTATCGGCGAGCATATATTGGTCCATGACTATATATAGCCCCATATAAACCGATCCCCAGATTAGGCTTTCGGAGCCTCTTGGATCTATATAATATATAGTCGTCATATAAGCCGATCCCCAGATTTGACCTCCGGAGCCTGTTCGAGGAACAAATTTCGTCCGATTCGGTTAAAATTTTGTACGTTATATAAGTATATGGTGTCTAACAGCCATGCAAACATTTGTCCATATCGGTGCATAATTATATATAGCCCCCATATATAACCGATCCCCAGATTTGACCTCGGGAGCCTCTTGGAAGAGGCAAATTTCTTGGAGGCGCAAATTTCATCCTATTTGTATTATATTCGTTTTTAATCTGCCTTTTTGCCGAATATATACCCCGTATGGACTAACTTCCAATTTAGAAGACGATAAAAAGGAGTTTTAGGATACCTTGTCATCAAGAAATAAAATCAGGAGATCGGTCTATTTGGGAGATAAACCAAAACATGGACCAATACACGCCACTTTCGGCTCTCATATTTAAGGTCGTAAAATATCTGTAGATTTCTCATTTCAGGTAAATTGGATAAAAACTACGGATTCTAGAAGTCTAAAACATAAAATCATTTCTTGCACACCTATTTGTACTCCTAAAAACCTCCAGATTTTCGATTTCAGGCAAAGTGGACAACAATTACGGTTTCTAGAAGTAATATCGAGAGATCGGTCTATCTGATGGCTATATCAAAACATGGACCTATACTCACCATTTTCGACATACCTTTTTATGGTCCTAAAATACCTCTAGATTTCCAATTTGAGGCAAGTTGGATAAAAACTACGGTTTCTATAAGCCCAAGAATAAAATCTGGAGATCGGTCTATATGGGGGCTATATATAGAAACATGGTCCGATACTAATAATTTTCAACACACCTCTTTAGGGTTTTAAAATACCTCTAGCTTTCTAATTTCAGGCAAATTGGATAAAAGCTACATATTTTAGACGCCCAAGAAGTAAAATCGGGAGATCGGTCTATATGGGGGCTATACCAAAACATTTACCGATACTCACCATTTTCGGCACACCTCTTTATTGTTCTAAAATACCTCTAGATTTCCAATTTCAGGCAAATTGGATAAAAACTAAGGATTCTATAAGCCCAAGACCCCAAATCGGGAGATCGGTCTATTTGGGGATATACCAAAACCTGGACCGATACTCACCATTTTTAGCACACCTCTTTATGGTCCTAAAATACCTCTAGATTTCAAATTTCAACCAAATTGGATAATAACTACGGATTCTAGAAGCTCAAGAAGTAAAATCGGGAAATCGGTCTATATGGGGGCTATACCTAAACATCAACCGATAGTCACCATTTTTAACACATCTCTTTATGGTACTAAAATACCTCTAGATTTCCAATTTCAGGCGAATTGGATAGAAACTATCGATTCTAGAAGCCCTAGAAATATAATCGAGAGATCGGTCTATATGGGGGCTATACCAAAACATGGACCGATACTCATCATTTTTGGCACACCTATTTATGGTCATAAAATAACTCTAGATTTCCAATTTCAGGCAAATTGGATAAAAACTACAGTTTCTAGAAGCCCAAAAATTAATATCGGGAGATCGGTCTATCTGATGGCTATATCAAAACATGGACCGATACTCACCATTTTCGGCACACCTCTTTATTATTCTAAAATACCTCTAGATTTCCAATTTCTGGCAAATTGGATAAAAACTACGGATTCTATAAGCCCAAGAACCCAAATCGGGAGATCGGTCTATATGGGGGATATACCAAAACCTGGATCGATACTCACCATTTTTGACACACCTCTTTGTGGTCATAAAATGCCTCTAGATTTCCAATTTCAGGCAAATTGGATAGAAACTAAGGTTTTTTATAAGCCCAAGACCCCAAATCGGGAGGTCGGTTTATATGGGGACTATATCGAAACTTGGGCCG
This sequence comes from Haematobia irritans, assembly GCF_050003625.1. NCBI lineage: Eukaryota > Metazoa > Arthropoda > Insecta > Diptera > Muscidae > Haematobia > Haematobia irritans. The sequence goes on from NC_134397.1 coordinate 235,448,229, forward strand.
ATACTTGACCTGCCTGCAGACAAAAGACGAGTTTGTGCGAAATTTCAGCTCGATTGCTTTATTATTGAAGACTGTAGCGTGATTACAACAGACAGCCAGACAGACGGACATG